>NW_019396045.1:0-11249 GCF_000591075.1 Eurytemora carolleeae
TTTATTGCACGTATTTGTGGTTCCCAGATACCACATGATTAAGGAAATGATTTTTGCTGCAAACTCTAATTTGTTAATCCTTATATCTTTACAACCAGATTTCCAAGACCTTTGATATTTCAAACTATGAAATCAGCGAGATCAAGCTGTCTAAGTTTTAATATAAAGGTTTAAACCATTAGGTTGCAGAGATATTGGGTTTAGAAATTTTTCAAATTTTTCTAGTTTCCAATATTTTCCCTTAATTTATCTCCATCTCTAACCACTATATAGGGTTCATCACCTACCATTCCTAAAACACAAGATTTTTAACAAAAACACATTTTTTTTAGAAAAGTACTGTTTAGTAGACGTTATGACAAGTGACCCTCCATTACATGATGACGCGCCAGATTCCCAATGGTACAACACGTGTAACTACCTGATATAGGAGTTTAGAACACGTGTAACTACCTGATGTAGGAGTTTAGAACATATGTATCTACCTGATATAGGAGTTTAACACACTTGTACCCAAAGGCGCAACTATGACTTTTCCTAGGTGGGGGCATAATATAATTTTGTAATGGTCGGGGGGGGGGGTGGTTACCTGAGAAATAATCTCCTGTATTTTGAACTTGATCTCTTCTGCCAACACAAATCCAAGATCTGTAAAGTATATTCTATATCTCTATCTACATACATTGTATAATATCAAGGTCACCTTTAAAAGGAAAACGACATTTAATCAATTTTATGTTTTATTGATGTTATCATAAAGCCAATAGTTCTACCAATAGCTGGAACATCAACTTTTTACAGAAATGGATTTATGTACACTCCACGATTTACGTGTTTTTTTTTCATTGGACTATTTCAGTCATAACTTCAATCTAAAAGTCGTCTTTTACTTTACCTGGCGAATACAGCCTGTTTCTCTAGGGTGTAAATATCTGAATTGATAAACCAGGAGGAAGGCGGGGTAGTTGCTTCCTCTACGGGGATATCAGGATTCCACCTTCCAACCTCATTCTAGTATCATTATTATCCTTATCATTATTAATATTGTTATTATTATTATTATTATTATTTAAGGCAATTATTATTATTATTATTATCATTATTATTTCTATATGATTATTATTACCATCAACAATTTTTTGTACAAGACATTTGTGATATTGCACAGGAACTTAGAAATATTTTTTTGTTCCCTTATTTATTTTACATAAGATATGAATTAGCTAAGATAAAGTGTAAAACAGCTCTCACCTGTATATTTGAAGAGATATGTCTTTGCCACACTTTAGTTCCAACATCAAGTCTTTCAACATGAAACCTCAAATTTATATATCAAAATAATATAGACCTTAAAAAATAAATCATAATTTCCTGAATACTTTAATAAATTTAATCTCAGTAAACAGTATTATTTCAATAATAAAGAATTTTTTCTCTTTTAATTAAACGCTTATCTTTCCCTACATTTTATGTACCCTTCTACTGTATGAAAGCAGGAGCGTAGTCGAGGTTTAGCCTAGGGGTGTGCACTGTTGTGCACCCCCCTAAAAAACCGGTATTAAGAAAAAATAAAACTTAAAATCTATAATCTACCTGAAGGCTGACTTTTAGTCATCTGACCATAATTACCAATGTACAAGAAAGAATGCCAAGGTACAAGAAAGAATTTGAGAAATAATCATAAAATGGACAACTTGTGACATTGTCGATTGATAAGAAAAGTAAAAAATCTGATTATATATGTTTACTGTTTAATAAATCAGAGCCTGCCTCTGGCTCTGGGGGGGCCTAGGGGGGTGCATGTCTAAGGGGGCACAGGGGTACCGGCCCCCCCCCCTCCACTCCGCGCCTGTATGAAAGCTTTATAAAAACTTGACATAACTATTTTACTGAATAATAAATAAAACGTAAAAATAAATAAAATAAATATATAATTCTTTTCAATTCTAAAAATTACATATCTACCTTCTTTCTTGGAACAATAGCAAGTTGAGAACTCTTCGAGACATTTTGAAACTGGTAAGCTGAAGAACAAAACTGAAATTTTCTTAAGGGCCATAATTTAATGAGAATTTTTTTAGGATTCGTTAAAGACCTATTGGACGTTTTTAAGGCGCATATTTGTTCAGGTAGAGCTCAAATTCAGTCTTTAAAATCCTCATAGATTGTCCAGTTTGGAGGGATGATTTTGAGAATCGGTTTTATTTAAATTATTCAATGACGACCATAAAAAATGTAACAAAAAAATCTATAGTAAACGAATTAGTTGTTTAGGAACAGGTTGAGAAAATAAAAATGAGCTCTTGTCATCGAAAATAAGTAATATTATTCAGTTATTGGTTTCTGTAATGTTTCTAATGTTCAAAACCACTTCCTGTAGATTTCCTAAAATTTTTAATGAAAAGACGACATTTGAAGAATTTAAAGATATCTGCGAACAAATTTCTGAAGAAGAAGATTATCAACATAACGATGAAAAAGAAACACTGAATTATTGACAAATTTCCAATGAGGAATATGTCGTTCAGTTAGTTTACTAGAGAAATTTGTTACATCTTTCATTGTCGTTCATAAATTTTTTTTATAAAACAGATTCTCAAAATCATCCCTCCAAAATGGACAATCTAAATTGAAATCGAAAGTCGTCTTCATTATATTGATAAAATCGCCTACCACCGTATATTAAGAGAGTGTTCGCGAAAATGAAAGGGAGGTCAGACTTTCGGATTCAGCCTGCACCCCCCTTTCACTCTTTGCGAACACACCCTTTAAGTTCTCCTGAAATTATCAAATGGATTGTTAAGTCCCTGAACATCTATTTTGAAATAAAAATAAGAAATAAATGTGATAACTTTAAATGAAAGGATATTATAAACTGACCAATATTCTGTATGTTCTCCTGTATCATAAGATCATGTGACTCTAGAACCAGGAATATATTTAACCATAGAGATAACAAGACTAAACCTGTTTACTCATAACGATCTGTAGATATGTTTGGTTCCAAAAACAGTTAGAAATATTTTTGATGGACCTCAATGTCTCACATGACCCAAAAAAATTTAAAACCAAAATGCTTGGGCTCAACTATTTTTAGCTTTTAAAAATTTTTAAATTCACAGATGAAAACATAAAAATCAGCAAATTCTTATAATGTTTTAGCTTACTAATAACTAAAGAAAACATTTCTGCAGGTTGAAATAACAATATAAAGTAAAAACGTGCATCCAACTAATGTAGATTTAGATATATGTAGATAATTATAGATTTATAAGATAATAGAATATTGAAAGATTTGAATATCAAATATATATGTGTATGAAGATAGAAATAAAATAAATCTAGGACTAGATAAATCTAAGACTAGATACATTTAGGAGTAGATAAATCTAGGACTAAATAGATCTAGGACTAGATAAATCTAGAACTAAATAGATCTAGGACTGGACACATCTAAGACTAGATAAATCTAGGACTAGATAGATCTAGGGCTAGATAAATCTAGGACTAGATAAATCTAGGGATAGATCTAGGACCAGATAGATCTAGGACTAGATAGATCTAGGACTAGATAGATCTAGGACTAGATATATCTAGATCTAGGACTAGATAGATCTAGGACTAGATAGATCTAGGACTAGATAGATCTAGGACTAGAAAGATCTAGGACTAAATAAGTCTAGGACTTGATACATTTAGGAGTAGATAAATTTAGGACTAGTCAAATAGATCTAGATACATTAAGGAGTAGATAAATCTAGAACTAAATACATCTATGACTAGTTAGATCTAGAACTGGACACATCTAGGACTAGATAAATCTAGGACTAGATAAATCTAGTACTAGATAGATCTAGGGCTAGATACATTTAGGACTAGATTAATCTAGTACTAGATAGATCTAGGACTAGATAAATCTAGTACTAGATAGATCTAGGACTAGATAGATCTAGGACTAGATAGATCTAGGACTAGATAGATAGATCTAGGACTAGATAGATCTAGGACTAGATAGATCTAGGACTAGAAAGATCTAGGACTAGAAATAGATCTAGGACTAGATAGATCTAGGACTAGAAAGATCTAGGACTAGATAAATCTAGGACTAGAAAGATCTAGGACTAGATAAATCTAGGACTAGATAAATCTAGGACTGGATACATTTAAGAATAGATAAATTTAGGACTAGTCAAATAGATCTAGTACTAGATAGATCTAGGACTAGATCAATTTAGGACTAGATAAATCTAGGACTGGTTCTCTATCGAACTCTGTGTCTTCAACTGGAAAAACCACTTTTTCAAGATTGAAGAAAATATCACGGGAACCCATTCCAATACTCCTCTCAACCATCAACAGAGAAACTGAACTTATGGTTTTCGATTTCATAATTGCTCTCAGGGTTTTGGCATTGGTCCCAGGGTTTCGGTATTGCTCCCAGGAATTAGGAGTGCTCTCAGGATTTTGGAGTGCTCCCGAGGGTTTTGGCATTGCTCGCAGGGTATGGGTCTTGCTCCCAGGGTTTTGGAGTGCTCTCAGGATTTTGGAGTGCTCCCAGGGTTTTGGCATTGCTCGCAGGGTATGGGTCTTGCTCCCAGGGTTTTGGAGTGTTCTCAGGATTTTGGAGTGCTCCCAGGGTTTTGGAGTGCTCCCCGGGTTTTGGAGTGCTCCCAGGACTTTGGAGTGCTCCCAGGGTTTTGGAGTGCTCACAGGGTTTTGATGATGATTTTGCTTTAGTACACGCCATATGTAAGGCCTTAAATTTGACATAGAACAATTTTTATTTATAACTGTTGAGTAAAGACCACATTTTTAATAGCAACATTCAATTAAAGGCTTTTTGATTTTTTCCGAAAAAAAAAATTGGATATAAAGATGTTGAGATTTTTTAGACCAGCTCAAATGAACCCTTTATGTATTTAGCTAAAAAAAGATTTTATTTTACATTTATCGATAATGTTTAATGTACAAGCTGAATCAAAAGTCGTCAGTTTGGCTAATCAAAACTTTTGATCGCAACAGGCTTCTTGGACTGAAATTTGCAATTTTTTCCCCCTGCAAATATCTGAACAAAGACAGTAAAAAAGGGGTGGCAGAGCCCTTTTTTCAATTTGCGGTTTAAAAGTACATTTTTAAAAGGACTTTTCATAAAAGGTCGGATAAATTTTCACAGTTTTCTCCAAAACCCTGGGAGCAACTCCAAAATCCTGGGGGCACTCTAAAACTCTGAGAGCAGCCACCCCTCCCTCGTTTAAAAACAGAAATTAGGAATAATTTTATAAAAATTTTCAAACCCTTTCAGCATATAAGCTTCTTAAAGGTCTCTGTATTATAGCTGAAGTAGAATAAAATATTTCCCCAAACCTTCAAATAAAATTAAAGCGCATCATGGTTTAGTAAATATGAACTCGAACTAGTGCACGCGAATTTATTTATCAAAATTTATCACAATGGCAAAATAAAATCTGTCTTAAAAACTAAATTCAAAGACGTTGAAATCGTAGAAAATTGAACAAATTACAGGCAAAAAAAAACTGACTTTTCAGAGGACGGAATATTTTTCAAAAATCCTGCTCTCTTTAGTTGTGTTGTGCATCAATTTTTTCCGGGAGGGGGGGAGACGTCCCCCCAATTTTCCAGGGGGTCCACCTTTCCCCCATTTTAATCTTCAAGCCATAATTCCTTACTATAAGTCATGTGAGTTACCACAAAAAATCGGGCCAGATCGGTTCAGTTCAGCCGTTTATTGGATACTTACAAACACGCCAAATACATACATAGATACTAATATTATGTAAACATTTTATTAATTTTCTTCCGTGTTTCTGGTGCATAAATCTGTGTGTCCCTTTTACCCGCAATTGATGTTTACACATTTTCTATCAGTAAATGGAGGATCAAATAAACGTAAAGTTTTCCTGATGGTCAAAAACGGATAAGTACAGGGTGTCCCAAAAACATGGGAATTCAGTGACGAATTCGATATCGTCTTTTCAGATAATTCTTTGGTTTAGTTTAGTGATACATATTGAGAAAGCTGTAATCTGTAAGAGTTTCGTCTGCTATGTTCACATTTGTTTGTTTATGTTTTGACTGCATACGGTTTTACTTAGTAAAACAAGAAAATTGCAGTATGCAAACGGAGTAAACTTGTCCATCTTCACTGTTCATCTTGTGGAGACATTATAGACACATATTTACAGTCTTTTACCCTTTTCATAAAATAAACTCTAGCAGACATAATAATTTTATGGCTGTTGAAATTAGGTATTACAATGCTAATTCATAACAAAGACGATATCGAATTCGTCACTGAATTCCCATGTTTTTTGGGACACCCTGTACGTTTTCCCTAGTTTTTGTACGGTGGTAGGCGATTATACCAATAGAATGAAGATGACTTTTTTAAGTTTTGATTGTTTAGAAGCTTTTTCCGAATAGCAAGTTTACACGTAATAAAAGAGAAGCTTTTTTGATTGACAACTTTTCTTTTTTCATGTTTCTGTGTATTGATGCTCTTTCAAAGCTTGATAAAAATCAAAATCGAAAGTCGTCTTCATTGTATCGATATGTACTGCAGCCTGATTCTAGAACAATCCACCTTAATATATTAACTCGTTGTATATTATATAAAATACAATATTCTACAGTAGCTTGTCTTATTCACTTGACAGTAGTTCTACAGTAGAATACTGTATTTCATATAATATACAATGAGTACAGTACAGTACAGTAGTTCTACAGTAGAATACTGTATTTCATATAATATTCAATGAGTACAGTACAGTACAGTACAGTAGTTCTACTACACCAATGACGCTTGGCCAATTTCTTAGACGCTCTACCATAGGTAGAACCATAGTCACACTATGGTTAGGCCTTACCAGAGCAGTGTAGATAGATAGATACGACCTATAGTTGTACCTATGGTTAAATGAATAAGAAATTGGCCAGCTATTAATTAATTTTTAAGGACATAGGCGGCTTATGGGGGGGGGGGAAGATTTGCTTAGTGCTTTCGTTTCGAGTAAAAATTGCACGAAATTTCGATGTTTTTGCGCAAAAGCTATTTCCACAAATTCTGAAGAAAATCTTGTATTTGCGTACGTCATTAATTCCTGCTATTTCGTTATTTCGAGCCATTTCGTTAAATTTCGAGAAACAATTCCAGGAAATGATGAATAAATTCAAAATAGAACCAATCAGAGTCAAATATACTCCAGCCTGCTCGGCGCTCACACATGCTGACCGAATAAGCTCCATTGCTCAGGTTTTAGGTCACAGGACCGTACCGACTATTACACCGTTTACCAGCAATCAATCTCAAGTAGTAACTTAGTCACAAATTAATTCATCATAATCACATTCACTAATCATCTGTCCAGTCTGAACTTTGAGACGAGCCGGGTTAGATGAAAGTTGTTTTTTACTGAAACTAATTCACACCATACTGTCCAAATATTGAAATCTTTCATATTTATGCACTATATGGCATGCAACAAATATTACTTAATTTCGTTTTCATGCACAATACTGCTCTTTTTATTTTTCGTTTTCATGGGCTTCGCAAAAATATTCATGCGCAATATCATGAAATATTCTGAATTAAATTTCGTATTCATGCGAAATTTCGCACAAAAAAATTATTTATTTCGAAAGAATGCGCAATTTCGTGCAAAACTGGTATCGTATTGATACGAAAATGATGCGGAATTTCGTGCAAAACCACGAAACTGTTGCGCAAGAGAATTGACCGTTTCGTGGAAACCCTAATTGACATTTATTGAGACCCCAAACTTGATATTTCAAATTCATAAGTTCAATTTTTATTATTAATATCAACGAAAAGTTTGAGGTTAAATATTTACACTAGGATTTTTATAAATGATTATTATCTGGTACAAATAGTAAAATGTACTGTAAGTGTTCTGCACAAGTACATGACCGGCTGTACAGTGTACACAGATAATTTAAAGTAAAACATGAATTCACATGAAGTGTTGGTGTTGTACTACAATATGTACAGAAACAAATGTGAATATAATCTGATATCCCTTGCAACGTTAAAATAGATAAAAAATTACAACTTATTAGATTAACGGAACAATAAAATAGTACAGAAAATGGTTAAAAAAAGGTATTTAACTTGTCTCGACTTGAATACTGCATTGAAAGAAATAACTTTGTTATGTGCTCATTATTAAAGCTCGAAACAAATAACAATTTAGAAAAATTCAACGCTGAAATTAGGATAATTTTTATCAATTAGAATCCTTATACTTTACATCAGGGGGAGGGAAGGGGGGGGGGGGGGGAGCACACCAGAGTAAATAAAAAAGACTACTGAATAAACTGAAGGAAGGAAAACAGAAATATAACAGTCAGGAGAGAGAAAAAAAGGAAAATCAGCTAGATACGAGAAAAAAGACATATTTTGGGAGAAAAAAGGAAATCAGCTAGATCCGAGGAAAAAAGGACTAATTATGGGAGAGAAAAAATTTAAATCAGCCAGATCCGAGTAAAACGGCTAATTATGGGGGAGAAAAATGAAAATCAGCTAGATAAGAGAAAAAACGGCTAATTATGGGGGAGAAAAATGAAAATCAGCTAGATAAGAGAAAAAACGGCTAATTATGGGGGAGAAAAATGAAAATCAGCAAAACGGCTAATTATGGGGGAGAAAAATGAAAATCAGCTAGATAAGAGAAAAAACGGCTAATTATGGGGGAGAAAAATGAAAATCAGCCAGATCCGAGTAAAACGGCTAATTATGGGGAAGAAAAATGAAAATCAGCTAGATAAGAGGAAAACAGCTAATTATGGGGGAGAAAAATGAAAATCAGCTAGAAAAGAGGAAAAACGGCTAATTATGGGAGGGTAAAATGAAAATCAGCTAGATAAGAGGAAAACGGCTAATTATGGGGGAGAAAAATGAAAATCAGCTAGATAAGAGGAAAAACGGCTAATTATAAATCAGCTAGATAAGAGGAAAACGGCTAATTATGGGGGAGAAAAATGAAAATCAGCTAGATAAGAGAAAAAACGGCTAATTATGGGGGAGAAAAATGAAAATCAGCTTGATAAGAGGAAAAAAGGCTAATTATGTGGGAGAAAAATGAAAATCAGCTAGATAAGAGGAAAAGCGGCTAATTATGGGGGAGAAAAATGAAAATCAGCTAGATAAGAAGAAAAACGCCTAATTATGGGGGAGAAAAATGAAAATCAGCTAGATGAGAAAAACGGCTAATTTTGGGTGAGAAAAATGAAAATCAGCTAGATCCGAGGAAAAACAACTAGTTATAGGAGAGAGAAAAGTAAATCAGCTAGATGAGAAAAACGACTAATTTTGGGAAAGAAAAATGAAAATCAGCTAGATCAGAAGAAAAACCACTAATTATGGGCGAGAAAAAATGAAAATCAGCCAGATTCCAAAAAAAACCGACTAATTATGAGAGAGAAAAGGGCGAAAAAGAAAAACACATCATTTGGTTATTTAAGGAGAAAATTAGGCGAAACATAAAGACAAATGTTAAAAAGTTAAATCTAATTATAGCGAGCCATGTATGAGAAATGAATATACGATAACAAAATTACAAATTCCTTTTAATTTAACAATTTCAATAATTGTCTTACAATGTGTTTAACAGTATCGTGGAGCCTATGAAAAGAAACCATGGTAAACAAGAACGTAAACATTTACTAACAAATTATGAATATATGAGTGTACTTACATTGTACAATTAAATCAGCTAAAACTTTTAGTACACTACGTACACTAAGATTACTACTAGGACGGTAATAACAGCTAAGAGCTGAACTTTTAATCTTCGAATATTTAAAAGTATTTTTTCATCTCAATAGTTTTTCCAAAAATACGAAGATCTTGATTTAAAAACTGGATTTAGCTTTGAACTAAGTCAATAAAATGGCATCACTATTTTAGAAGAATATCATAATCCAATGAAATATTTGTCTTTAAATGTTAGATGCATAATTGTTTTTGATAATTTATAAATTTCTAAAATATATTTCTAATAATCAGAAATTATCCTGATTTTATAATATTAATGAGTATGGATAACTACTATAATTTGCACTTTTTCAGATTATGGTTTCCCCCCACATCATCAATATTCATTCATAATTTACATAAAATCTATACAATCTATTTACAATTAATTTAAAATGTTTAGTTCCCATTAATTTTCTTTTAACAAAATCGTGCTGAATGACTAAATATCTAATTCCATTCATAACTATACTGATACAGGAATACCTTTCTAGTCCTTTCTCTAATTCTTTGATTTCCTATTTCAAGGTCTTTCAAGGACTTCCTTTCTTTAAAACTCTCACTGTTTTTAGTTTCAGGTTTACTGTCATTATTTCGTAATTCTGGGTAATTTAGACATAGACCATTATACTGCCGTCAACCTCTGCTAGATGATTCTAGTTCATTCTCTCATTGTTCATCCTGATCATACTCATATAAAATCCAGGTATTCATGGATATTTCTGGGGGTTTCCATCAGAAAAAAAGAGAAAAACGAGATATCTGAGTTTTTGTTACGGCTTTAAAAACTTAAATCAAGTAAAGTACTGATAGTAATAAAAACCTTAACTTATTGTTATGTTACGAAGAATAGTCAAGATCTGTTTTAAAGGATTTAAATGAGTTCCGGTCGTTGTTGGCCAGGTTAGTTGGCAGGTTGTTGGCCAGGTTGTTGACGAGGTTGGTTGGCTGGTTGTGAATTATGTTAACCTGCACAGGCTGGGGCTGGGACTCGGATATCTTCACCTAAACCATAGAACACAGTTGTCAGATTTTGATTTGCTGAATGCTGATGCCGCAGAGGTATATATTTTCAAGAATTGTCTATGGGGGGGGGGGGTTAAAAAAGAGGCAACGTCTGACACTAATTCAAACTATTTTTTTTCTTGTGCGCGGTTCAGTAAATTTGAAAATTTGCGGCAAAGTACATTTCCGGATTTATGCAGGTTACGGCAAGGTACATACCTGAATTTGTACAGGTTGTGGTGAGCTGCCTACCTGTACTTGTACAGGTTGCGGCGAGGTACATATAACCGGAATTGGCGTTGGGATCGGAGCACATCCGTTGTAGGTCTTGTTCTTTATGTCACACTTCCTGTTGTTGAAGGATCATTAAAACATCTTATTTATGAAACGGAGTAGCAAAATTGTATTTAAAGATGTAATTAATATAAAAAATTTTAGATACTCCCCCCCCCCC
>NW_019396045.1:11455-43116 GCF_000591075.1 Eurytemora carolleeae
CCCCCCCCCCCCCGTGTTTAAAAATTAGTGAGAAGTAGTTTAACCACTTCTAGTGTGTTCTGGTTTAAGTAGAATAGAAGTGGTTCAAATTTGTCTGCACAGCTCAGCTACTTCTTGATATTTGTTCCAAGAATTTCAAAATTAGAAAACCAAAAAGAAAGCCATCAATAAGAGACCTTAAAAATTAATACTCGTAAAACCGGGGTTTCTTCTTACCTAACATGCTGCCTGAGACTTGATGTTGTTGTTGAAGCAAAGTCACAATGATCACAAGGATATTTAATCCCGTCATGCTTGTTCCTCACGTGCTTTGTTAGATCTGAGGGAAGTGTTGCTGCGTACTCACATTGCTCACATGAATAACGGATACCGTCGTGTTTGCTCATCTTATGCTTTGTCAAATTGGATGAGGTGGTAGCAGCGTAATCACATTGATCACATGGGAATATTATTCCTTCATGTTTGCTCCTCCTAAGTAAGTATATTTAGATCAGTTCATCATTTGAGTATAAACATAAGCCCATTTTGGGCGAACATTTTTATATTGACATAAAAAAATATTTTACATTTAATTGTTTCCGAATCCAGCTTTACTTACTGGAGATCATTTTAATTTTCTACTGAAACTGCGTTAACACAAAATAAGCTAAAATATATAAGTAATTTTACGGAAAACGGATATTTTTACTTGTTTACCATTACATTTATAAACGATTGTGCACTTCATCATTCAGACTCAGATCATGATCAATTAAAATATAGCAGTTATCATCGTGCAATAATGCGATATTAGTTTCTAAACTAGCACTAGGCCCATTTATAACACTGAGTGTTAGAAATAGGCCAAATATGCAAAGTTATCTTTTTCAAGAGTATATGTTTTTAAATCCAAGACGAGTAGAACAAAAATACACCATATATTTATAAAAAATGGCTAAAACTATATTTTGAAATAATAAATGTCAATTTTAAACTAATAATAAGGTGTGAGAATTAGATTTTTATGATTCTTGATTTTATTTTCGAACATATCCCTATTTGCAACAATTACCGGATTTCAGCTCATGTCGCGTTTTCGGAACATATCCTGGTTTTGAGACAATTACTCGAAATCATATCAATGTCAATTTTTAAGATTTACGCACTAAAGTAACAAAACAAGATTTTTTGATAAGATAAAATAGAAACAAAATAGAAAATAAAAGCAAACTGTTCTTTTATAAATTAAAAATCATTACAGCATTGAGAAATCAAAATATTGATATCATTTGTTCTTACATTATAGATTTAACTTGAAATACGGGAAACTGTTTTTTTTAAAATGCTTGAAAATAAATCATCGATATTCTCTAATTTAAACAGATAAAATGTTGAAACTTAGATTCTAGAAATAATTCAGAAGTTAATTTAGTCGTCATAAGATAATTTTTGTTTTCTGTGATTTATTTTGTAAGTTATGAAAGTAAGTTTTGTTTTGAGTTGTGGATTGAACTTAAAAACGGGAAAGTGGGTTTTGTCTCGAAAACACGACAATGTTTTAAACTCAGGATATGTTCGAAAATGGAAAACCTGATATTGTCTTGAAAACGGTCTAGAGATTAAATATAAAAGAACTCCTATCATAGTTTTGATTAAAACAAAGTTTAAAATTGGGAATGGTTGTCCTCGTCATATTTAAGAATAAAATGTTGTTTATTTTTTTATTATCGACTTTTACTCTTTAATCTGAATATGGGCCGGGATCCCAAAAACCCAGTCTCTAACACTCAGAGTTAGAAATGGGCCAAGTGTTAGTCTTGTAACTAATGTCCCCTGTAGTGTTAAATACTTTGTAATTGGTTCAATTGGTTCCCGGATGTTCTCTAATAAATTGGAAAATTTATAGAATTTGAATAAAAATAAAATTATTGAAATTATCTTTTCTTTTATTACTGCTTTGTTGGAAGGCTTGTTTTAATACCTACAAATAACCTGCACAATACATCAAAAACAAGAACACAAAAAAAATTACCCAATCGGCTATTATACTTTCATTTTTTCTCGACGTGTTAAAAAGTTTAGAACTTAAATTTGAACCTTGAACTTTTAATTAATTTTTAGGATAAAAAACATTTGCGGGAACTCATTTGTTTGTTTGTACTGACATCACTTCTTCAATTGTGAAGTAAATGTATACCTGTGATGCTTCAAGCTAGATGTTTTTGTCGCCACATAATCACATTGATCACAAGGTTTAACCTGGAAAGTTAATTTTAGAAGACGACTTCAATGCACTAGACAATTCTACATAAAAGGAAAAAAGAAAATTTTATTGAACAAACTAAATTTTTTTATAATTTACTTTGAGGATCGTGGGCCATTCACATTAAACAATTATTAGGACCAAAGAATTAAATATCAATCAAAGAAAAGTTATTTATTAAAGAGTGTGTACTACCTTAGTTCTATGCGACATGTACGTTGTTCCCATGACTGCGTAGTCCGACTGTACATAAGGGAATCTAACACCTTCGTGCTTAACCTTCTTGTGCTTCTGCAGATAGGAGTTTGTCGTGGCTGCGTACTCACATTGATCACAAGGAAACCTTGTCCGTTCTGCTTTTACCTGCAATTATTGGAATAAAATACAAAAAAGTATATTATTAAATGCATTGTTTGCAAATCCAACTAGGCCCTAGAAATATTATTGAACCTGCAGCAGGAATTAAATAGCCGTTCTCGTTTGCGATCACTTAAAGAGACTGTTAAGGAAAAATGAAAGGGGGTATACAGACTTAAATCTAAGCACTTTAGGACTTGATCGCGACCTATAAGAGTTCTACCTGATGTTCCTGTCTCGAGAAATTGATTTAAAACTGTGTCAAAGTTATACCAAAACGTATATATATATATGTATTTAGATTCGGTATAAGAATCTAAGTATTAAACAGATCATATTCAGCAAATACGCAACAATCTGAAAACTAAGATAACCCAGAGGAGCCTGAATAACTTAACTGCTCCAATTATAATTTGAATGTATTACTTATTCATTATAGATATAATTGATAGTATAATTGATACGTCTGGATCATGTGACCAGAATGTCCATCAATGACAGTGGAGTATTATTGTCACGTGATACAGACGGAAACACGGATAAGTTTTTGGTATATCGTTGGCACAGTTTAATATCAATTTCTCGAGACAGGAACATCAGATAGAACTCTTAAAGGCCTCGATCTACTCCTAAAACCCTTATCAGTCCCTTCAAGTGATCAAAAACGAGAACTGCTATTTAATTCCTGCTGCGGGGGTATCTAATTAATGAAAAATCATACCCCCCCCCATCTATTTCAATCTCTTACATAATCCTTCATTTCTAGCAGGGTTTATGATTTTATTCGCTGAATCGGTGTTAAATGATTTTTGGAAAATAATTGATTACTTGGGTAGACTCTTATGGTTCATTTCTACTAAAGATATGAAAAATTGCAAAGCTGTGTAAGATATTTCATTATAAAACATGTATCCTGAAGTGCAGAAAAAAATTATTTCCAATATAAAAGGTCTGTTTTCGCGCAATATTTAAAGCCAACTTTATTTAGTTTGTTCTTCTCGACAATCCAAGAAATTCTTTTTAAAATATTTGAAATACCTTTTTCTGAGACAGGTCAGCTGACGAGGTTTGAATATACTCCGGTTGTACATAAGGTACACGGACAGCTTCATGTTTAACTGCGTGATGCTGGATCTTAATGGGCTGGGAAACCTGCGGACTCACAACCTTTAAAGTAGACCCTTTTTAAAGATGCTGTTCCAGAAAATAAGTTTTAAAAAAATGAGGGTTTTGACAAGGTTTAGGCAGTGTTTGTCATACGGATCTACTCCTAATCCTCAAAAATATAAATATATAAAAAAATTATAAAAGTAACAAGATATACATAAAAATATTCTGCTCTCCCGAAATAGCTCTCGATGGGAAACTGGCAAAACTCTAGGGACTGGTCTCTAAATGGTCAATCACGATTCAGTCAAAAAACTACCGAAAAGGTAAAATAGTAAATTTTTTCTAAAAAATTGAAAAGTAGGTTTAAAAAAAGTTTTGGGTGCCATGTTCACATTGTACAAACACTACTGTAAAAATGTGCTGCCCTTACCTGAACCTGGAATTGGTTTTGAACATAAGGATTCCTAACAGCTTCATATCTAACCGCCTCATGCTTAACAGCGTGATGCTGAATCGGCGGTTTTGGCGGCTCCGTCGATGTTGTGACGTATCCTCGGGGGTCGAACTGATATCGAATAGTGTGGTGTTCACTCATCCTAACATTAAAAATAACAAAATTATTGAAATTGGAAAAATTTAGTTTTATTTTAGTTCTATTGATAACTCATCTTGTATGTTTCGGTCTGAGGGAGCTCTGGAATGACGTGAAATACCGCCCGGTGTTAATATTATAAGTCCAGGCTCTACCGTGTCTTATCTAACACAACAAACTTGGAAATATTTTTTACGCCTCTTCATCAAATGTTCTTGCACGTCAAGAAGTTAAATAATCTAATTTCTCAGTGGAAAGATTTATGATGATCTGGGGAAAAATGAAAAGTTGGATATCAAAGGAATATTTTTTCATCCTTACATGTAAATACAACTTTTGCCCAATTTTCCCACTAAAATTTATCAATTTGTCTTGAAAATATAACTCTACCAATCAAATATCTTATTTTTCTACTAGCCTCTTTCCTAAATACCCAGAGCCCTCCCTTTAAGCCTAAACCCGGATTTTGAAGTAACTGCCTGAATCTTCAGGTATACTGCCTGAATGACTACTTTTTCCTGTAACCAGTGCTTAAGATCCATTTAATTTTGATGCGGATTCGGATCCTGGATCCGCACTGGAAAAAAATGGATCCGGATCCAGATTATTTCTTTAGACAAAGCAGAATTTTCAAATTTTTTGTCTTATTTTTATTTCGCTTATTTTAAAGCTAAAACTTGCAGACGATTCAGAAATCAGGAAATTTTTAAAATCTTATTTTTAATAGTTCAAATTTGGGTTTGGGGAGTAAATTTTTTTTTGCAGTTTTTGGTTGATATTTTGTCCCTTGGATCTTTGCGGATCCGGATCCAGGAAGTCAAAAACTTGCGGATCCAACGGATTCAGATCCTAAGTCTTTGTTTTGACCCATTTTGCAAAGAATATTTTGCAAACAACCCGTCAAAAGAAATTTGCACATTTTGATATTTTCTTTATTACACATCACTTAATTACAAATCAGGTTATTTAAAGTTTTTTTTTTGTATATTTGAGATGACTTTTTTCAAAAATGTATATTTTATCCTTTTTCGGACATTTTTTGCAAACATTTACTCCGAATAACTGGATTTCTCTAAAACAAAATTAATTTGTGCAAATTTGCAATTTTTTGCAGATTCTAAAAGTAGAGCATCATTTGTCATATTTGGACATAACACATGAGATTATTAACACCCCAGCGTATCCTGGTTTACCAAGTACCCCAGCAGGGTTGAGGTTAATAAAACAATATCAATTTTGTAATATTTCAGAGTTAGGCTGAGACAATTTCTGGAGGGAGGGGCATGAAGAAGGATCCAAAAAACTTTCTCAAGGAAATTACCGGGAAAAAAAAAACATAATTAAAAACCTAACTACTAGCAGCAGGCCTTGATCAGTGTTTCCGTATGTTAATATTTTGAGTCATGTATCACAATTATAAAAGAAGTTCCACACTACCGAGCGTAATTTTGCGTCACAGCGGCAAGTAACAAAATACACAACTTACTTGTGCAATGAGTTTTTATACAATAAAATTTCTTTCTTTTATTGTTTTCCTTTAACGTACACTAATGAATATTGAACAAGAGAAATTTAATACTGTGAGGAAAATATTTGGGGTCCGTCCTAGAGACCGATTTTTGGACCTCCCCCCATCAATTTTGTACATGACCACTTATTTATCATTTTTCAGCAAAAATATTACTTTTTTTATTATTTTAGGTTAGGTTAAGACAATTTCTGGGCCTAGTGCTGCGGCTAGAAGAGGCTAGAGGACCGAGCGCCGCGGCTATGATAAGGGGCTGGGCGCTGCGGCTAGAACAGGATAAGAAGCCGATCGACGCGGCTAGGACAGGCTAGTGGGCCGGGCGCTGCGGCCACATGATCAATTATATCCATTTGTTGTTCATGTACAAAATTGATAGGAGGGGGGGAGGGGGTTGTCTAAAAATCGTTCTCTAGGAAATTACCAATATTTGTAAAAAACATGTACAGGACATTTAAATAAAAGACTGTAATAGCATCACCTGAGGTGTTAAATATCTACTGTTTACTTTTTAAGCTTTTTCAAACCCCACTCAATTATAACATCTGAAATTAAATTGAAGTTAATTAAAATAAAATTACAAAACTCTTGAATTTTTAAAACTATTTGTGAATTCAATAACTCCAACCGTTTTAAAATATTTTTAAGTAAATCGTTGAGATGCGTTTAATTCTCAAAAAAAGCATCGAAAGTGCACAAATGTTATCAAACACATAGAAAAGAAAATTAAAAAAACGTAAAATAAAACCTGTAACGTCAATATCTCATCTAATTTATCTCGTTTAAGATTAAAGGACGATAAAGTTCGAAGGGCCGTTACGTTGAACTGTTTACAAGCGCAGATTAAACAGATTGCCGCAAATAATTCCGTACTCTTCTACCTGACTCCAAATATTTAAATCGACTATAAAAACGACGACATTCAAACTTAACGTTTAAAAAATTGAAATAGGAAAGGTTTAGAGGAAAAGAAGAATATATAGGGTGTCCCACGAAACATGACAGTTCGGGAATAGTTTTGAATGTCTTCTTCCATAAACTGTATTAGATATTATAGACTTTTTGAAGTTTATTATATTCATACTTTGAAATCAATTTTACATTATTGGCTGGCATGGAAATTTTTACATTATTCTCTTAGGGTTCAACCAACTTAAAGGGAGTGTTCGCGAAAAATGAAAGGGGGTATAAGCTTAGTGCGATAAAAAAGCGCTTTTGATCGCTATTAATCTTACTTCTATCTGTTGCGTCTATAAGGAGAAAATTGTTAAAGACGTCTCATACATAATAACTTAGCGCCCATACAAATTCAGAAAATTGCAACATACAACTTAGACCGTAAAAAAATTAATTTAATTTTAAACAAATCATTTAGATATTACAACCTATAGTCATCGATTATCTTTCGCCACATTTGTATATAGTTTATATTTAATAATATTTTTTAAGTAATTTGTTTTGAATTTGATTATTTCTCTTGTCGCTTGCGCAACTGTCTAAGAATGCCTCGCACGACTCACATTTTTCGAAATCCGTTAAAACGTTTTCTAAAAAAATAAAATTAATTAAAAAGTATTCTAAAATATAAACTATACACAAATGTGGCGAAAGATAATCGATGACTATAGGTTGTAATATCTAAATGATTTGTTTAAAATTAAATTGATTTTTTTACGGTCTAAGTTGTATGTTACAATTTTCTGAATTTGTATGGCCGAAGTTATTCGGTATGAGATGCCTTTAACAATTTTCTCCTTATAGACGCAACAGATAGAAGTAAAATTAGTAGCGATCAAAAGTGCTTTTTTATCGCATTAAGCCTATATCCCCTTTCATTTATCGCGAACACTCCCTTTAACAAACTATGAAAGAAGACATTTTAAGCTCTTTACCAACAAACATGTTTCGTGGGATACCCTGTATAATTTAGGGCGGCCCTGTAAAAATTGTTCAGAGGTGCACTTTTTCTTTTGAATATGCTATAAAAAAAATAAAACAACTGTCAGTGAAAAAGTATCTTTTGAAAATGAAGCTTTCTGGAGAGAACATACAGAAACACTCATAAAACAAGGACATTCTCTCTGCCTGGCAATGCTTGAAAAATCTGACATGATCTGGAAATCTTACATGTTCAATCTGAAGAAAGGTACACTGAAATTCCTACTCAACTCCTGTTTGGACACCCTGCCAACACAAACTAACCTTCTACATTGGGGAAAATCTTCATCAGATCTCTGTAAACTATGTCTACAGGCAGGCGCTGAATTGCAAGGTAGAAGACAAGAAACTACAAACCATATTTTGAATGGCTGCAAGGTTACACTACACCAAAAAAGATATACTTAGAGGCACAACAATCTTATTGAATATATAACTGGATTAATTGATATTGACCGATTTTTAATGCATGCCGACATCCCGTCCCATACCCTTCCAGGGGGAGGTACGTACTGTTCCCCCCAACCTCCATGTGACTGCAGAGAAACCAGATCTAGTAATTTTCGATAGAATGGAGGAAAAGATGGATATTTTTGAGCTTACTGTCCCGTTGGAAACAAATATCAAAAATGCCAATGCTCAAAAGATGAACAAGTATGAACATTTTATCACAGATATAACAACTGGGATGTGTCTGTTCATCCTTTTGAAATCGGCTCAAGAGGATATATCTCACCATCAAATAAAGCAAATCTAAAGAAACTGCATAAGTTCTGCAAACCCAGTGTTACTTTCAAAGCAAATCTATCAAGCCTTGCAGTACTGTCATTATACTACATTTTTAGAAAACGAAAAACACTAGACTGGGACCAAGAAACTCCATTTCTTGAAAACCACATCTGAATAACTAAACTATACTAATGTAAAAGTCTTGTATTGAACCTGTTTTTTGGCAAACCCTGTCAGTTATAAAATGCGATATCCAGAGAAAAGAGTATTAGTTTGTAAACTTTTATATTGTTTAATGTAATTTTGCTTTAGACAAATATAAATGATGAATATAATATGAAACTAAGAAAAATCCAAAATATTTTTTATTTTGAACCATTTTTTCCGGTGCCACCGTAAAAAACGTGATTTTTTGGCCATTTTTGAATTTTATTGATTTTATTTCTTAAAACTTTTAACATTTTGGAAATCCCAGATAATGGTCTAAAAGATAAAATCAAATGATACTGAATATTTTGAAAATTCATAGTTTTATAAGCAGTTTTAGCCCCAAAATCATCGATTTTATTGATGCGTACTTGCACCTCACTAACCCTGAGAACTGAACAAAATTTTTTTTTCACTATCTATATTTTATACTTAATCTAAAATGTCATTACTTTTTGAAATAACTTTAAAAATGGTCGATTTCTGAACTGTTCAAAAACTCCTTTTTTTTTGAGTTTTTTGAAAATTGTAAATCTCTTATAATTTAATTACGTGTTTGAATATTTTGAATTTGTTCTTTTAAAATGTTCATAAATTACATAGTTTTTGACTTGGAATGTTGTTTAATATATATCATTTTGGGAACCCCAGATACTATCTTTATAAGACAATATTAATTTTTTTTTAAATGGTTGAAAACTATTTTATTTTCATGTAAGTTAGTAGAAAAATAATCTGGTTGCTATGCACTAACCTTGTCAAAACACTCGCTGACAAATATTAAAACATTTTGTTTTAGTTTTTCACTTTCTGTTTGATATATTCTATGCTAAATAATTCATATATATCTAATCAAAAGAAAAAGTGCAACTCTGAACAATTTTTACAGGGCCGGAAGTAAGATTAGTAGCAATCAAAAGCGATTATTTTTCGCCGTAATCATATATCCCCTTTCATTTTTCGCGAACGCTCCCTTTAAGGTCAACCATTTAACTATCGTTGGTCAAAAAACAAATTTGTTATATAGATAGATATATTAAAAACATTTTGATTTGATTTGTGTTTAAGTTATCACCTTTAAAACAAAAACAAAAACTTAAAAGTGTAAAAACGGACCTTAATAATATCCATCCTTTTATATATATAAATATATACTTATAATATCCATCCTTTTAGATATATAAATATATACTTAATAATATCCATCCTTTTATATATATATAAATATATACTTAAAAATATCCATCTTTTTACATACATACAGTGAAACCCTTCATAACGAATACATCGAAAGAATTCATCAAATGTCGTATTCTTCACTTTCTGATAATGGAATGTTGCAGATATTTACTTTTTTAATTAAATGATTATATGGAACTCTTTAAAACTGTTCCTGCATATTCATGGCTATTTATTTATTTTTGCAAATACTGAAATTTACGTAATAAATAGTATAAAACTCATTGAAAAATTGTCAAGACGACATTTGATAAATTCTTCCGATGTATTCGTTATTAAGGGTTTCACTGTATGTACTTATAAATATCCATCCTTTATATATATATATATATATACTTATAAATATCCATCCTTTTATATATATATATGTCTGTCTGCTAATTTGTTTGTTTGTGTCTAAAGACACGTTTAAACCGCTTTTTTGTGGAACCTGCGATGACTCAAAGGAAGGTTGTTGGGCCATACAAGTTGAAAAAATACTGTTCTTTTTTATTAAAAGTGCGCCAATTCAAATAGAAAAATTTGACAAAATTTATTAATGAAATGGCCGACTTTCAGAGCAAAAAGTTAAAATTATTTACAGTAAGCGCCCTATTCACCCTTTAAGCCTAGTACAGTTCGTACAGTAAACGGTAGAATGGTGGTGTATAATTAAATGTAAAAAGGTACGTGATATTGAAGAGGCCGGACTCCCCTCCTGCACGCCTCATGTTGTATCATAAACAATAATATTGACATGTCAACTAAACATAGTACAAAACCGTTATATTTTTCCACCCGTGGTTCATTTGTTGATCGGCAGTAAGTAAAGGAGGTCAGAAATCAGAATCACAGCCCCCCCCCCCCCCCCCCCCCCCTCCATACCTTATTAATGGTTTACCAATTTTTGTCAAACAAATTCATGTTTTGAAGCAAAAATAGTATTTGTGACCTTTCGCCGATTGTCTTTGCGTGTAAACCGGTGCACCGTAAAGGGAGTGTTCGCTAAAAAAAGCACTTTTGAACGCTACTAATCTTACTTTTATCTGTTGCGTCTACAAGGAGAAAATTTTTTAAAACAACTTATACTGAAGAACGTAGCGTCCATACAAATTCATAAAGGTGCAACATTCGACTCGGATCGTAAAAAGATCAATTTAATTCCAAACAAATCATTCAGATATTACAACCAATAGTCATCGATAATTTTTCGACGCATTGGTATGTAGATGAGTAGATGATATTTCATAAAATTTATCTATTTTTTTTGATCTGATAGTTACTTTTGAAAACATTTATTCCTGTTGTGAGGATTTTTGATAATGAAGACGACATTTTCATATTTTCCAGGAATGTTCGAAAATCCAGCACCAGCAAAATATATTATAATATAAAAATATTAAATATGTACGAATGCGTCGAGAAATAATCGAATGTTGCATGCTCTTCAGTCATTTTTAACAATTTTCTCCTAATAGACGCAACAGATAGAAGTAAGATTAGTAGCGATCAAAAGCGTTTATTTTTCGCAGTAAGCCTATACCCTCTTTCATTTTTCGCAAACACTCCCTTTAAAGCAAAATTTTGCATCTTTACTATTAGACGCAATTAATTTTGCACGTTATTGAGTCAATTTTTTTGTGCAATAAAATAAGTTTTAGCGGAAACATAAAATTTTGTTAGTTAAAATTACTTCCTTTTAGTTTGTTAAACAATACAAAAATAATTACCTTTCAAATCTCAATGCGACGACCTGTCATTTTCATTTATGACATTAAGAGGGGCACACAGTACATATACTTTCCTCACTAAGTTATTTTTATTGAAAACCAATTTGACTCACAATATTTGAACAGAAATTTGAGACAGAAAGACATGAAGACAAAAGTCAAAAATGGCCAAAATTAGATGAACGAAAACATGGGACAGAAAAGATTGTGCACTGAATCTCCCAGTGGGGCTATAGAAAAATTAACACTTTTTGTTGTATTGTATAATTTGTTCCCAACCCAGGAACTATTTTGTTCTGAAACTATATGTCTCTACCAAACTAAGGAGCTTTAAAAACCAGAATGTCCTATGGGGATTTTTGAAATAAAACGAATCTTAAAACTGTTGAAGAATCAAGGTACAAATCCTACTGTTGCAGAATTCAAGAATAAAGAGGTCTTTTATGTACCAAAAACTTGAAATGCAAATTCAGGCTTTATTGAAGGGTTCACGCGATGATGTTTGCAAAACTTTTTAAATCTCTTAAAAGTTATTGGAAACCCTGTTTACACCAAATGCAAGATCATATTTTTGGCAAAAAATCTTTTTCGCTTTTAACTAATTAACATCTGTTCAGGAGTGAACAAGAGTGAAAAATATAAAAAAAAAGTTCAACATATTTTTTGGGAGAATGCATTCTCTTTTCTGTTCAGGCAAGAATTGGTGAGGAGAAATGCAAAATGAGGAGATATTTTGTCTTGGTCTTACTTCTTGGATCAGTATCAGCAGATTTCAGATCAATAATCCAATCCGACATTTTATCTAATTGGGGAGGGAGAGGGGGGGGGGGTAGGATTTTGAAATTTACATAGTTTTTGCTCATTAGTTCTGTAGTTTCAGAAAATAATAGTTCCAGGGTTGGGTACCATACAACAAAATCCCTTGATTTCCCTCCTCTGTCAATAAACATTGGGATGACTATACTCAATTTATACTATTTAAAGAGTAACTGAGCACTCAGTCCAAACTCTAATTTTCTTATTTCTATATCTTTGCAATCTCAGGGTGATTGTGAACCAAAATGTGCAACTCAAGATCATGTTTTTTGTCAATTCTTTAAAACCGAAGTATAGAATACACTGTTCAATATGGACCCCATTAGGTTTCAAGTCAAAACACTTAAAATTTTTCCTTAGAATATTTTAATATGCAGTCAACTGAGTGTAAATTTTTTTAAAATGATACCAAGGGAATTTTCAGCAAATCCATTTTTCAGAAATCTCAGGAATCTAGTGCTGTTTCAAGTCTAAATTCTAACATTAATGTAGCTTCAAAGATTAATTCAGTTTATTCCAAGTTTTTTTAAAAATATTTTTTGAATTGTAAATGGCAGGGTCCCTAAAATTTATAAGGTGTCCAGGGATGACCTATAATTAAAAATAGATGCGCGTTGTGTAGGGTTGTTAACCTTTTTTTGAAAACGATCGTTAAACGATCGTTTTTTGTTTTGTTTCTCGATCGTTTTTTAAAACTACCCACTTGTTTTGAACTTTTAGAAAAAGAATAATGATCGTTTTTGAAAACGATCGTTTTTATAAAAACGATCAACGATCGTTTTTGAAAAAAAAAATGTCATTGATAAATATGATAATGATTGTTAACGAAGGGTCGTAGTTAACAAGGGTTGTCGTTAGCGATAGTTAACAAAACGACGAACTTCATAAATATAATTTTTTTTGTCGTAGTTTTTCAAAAAATGAAAAGTTAAGATCCCTAGTTTGTCACATTAAAATGTGCACAATGAGCATTAATCTAAATTTTTACCTCAATATCTTTAAAACTCTTTATAATCGCAGCTAATGTTTAAAAAAACCATACATGTAGTAAATGCCCTACTCCCAAAACTTCTCTCAGACCCGAATCAATCCAGGTACTGTAGCAGGAAAGTGATGTGTTGATCTTTCCTGCGATCATAAATGGTCTTTTTTTTCCCTCCTTTCATCCCCCCCCCCTCCCCCTCTTCCAACCCTTATACAGATCTAACGGATTTATTCTTGTTTGTGTGTGAATTCTATAAATAACCCAAGCCACGCGGAAAACTGAAGCCACGCCGATAGTTCCGTTATTCCAGAGGCCCGGGTGCTGGTGGGATGGCCGGCCAGCTCCCAGGGAACTAGGGTTAAGCTCTAGCCTAGGGTGGAGTGAAATCTGGGGAAAAGGAGGCAGTTGAAGACCAGCTCCCTAGTTAATAGGTTCCCCTGGAGATCTCCCCTCACTCTGAAACATTCTAAATTGATACTATTTGATTCGTATAGTATTTTCCTTTAGTTTTTGTATCGTTGTAAAAAATAATAAATTGTAAGAAAAACTGACTCGTCGAATATTCAATCAAATGAGTAGTTGCTTTGATTCATTTTTCTTTCATATGTAATAGTACAACTCATAAACTCCCAATGCCAAACACCGGCACAATCTCCTAGGCTTCAATGTCACAGGGACAAGCACGCAAGTTCTCAATGCCAACCAATTGGCACAATCTTAGAGGCTTCAATGTCAACAGGGACATAAACACGTAAACTATTAAAGCCAAACCAATGAGCACAATCCCTGTATCTAACAGATCTGAGTGTCCTAATCAAAAACGAAGAAATTGTTACGTAACCTGAAAATGTTACTTTCTTTAGCAGTTTTTTAAACTTTGGAGGTGATATCATCTTGTAATTTTTTTAAATTTGGGGACGCACATCTTACTGCCTAAATACGCTGCATAAAAAAAATCTTTTTGACGTGAAATCAGATGAAATAACATCAAAAAGACTTTTCAAGCATGGTGCTTATGCAGTTATAAAGTTCACTTTGGAGTTTGATTTTTTGCTACAACAGGTTATGACTGTTTACAAAAACTTACAAAATTTGGGGACCCTGCTATTTATGGTTTAAAAATCTCGCAAAAAAACACCTTAGACCTTAAATCAGAAAGTGTTAGTTTGGTAAACCTAAATGACTCCAAGTAACAGCATTTAAAAATCATGTTGTGACTTTGAGATCTCAATTTTTCAATTGAACTTCAGATAAAAATGAATATTTAGTAAAATGTTGAACCTCTTCAGAACGCTTTTCTTTTTCATCAAATTCTCTCTAATCCTAGCCAGTAAGTTATTTTGAATTCTAAAAAGTCTTTCATTAAAGTTAAAGTTGGAACTTTTGCGTGGTGATATAATCTTGAATGCTTGATCTTGATATCCAGTGTGGGGACTTTTAAACTTGATCCCTCAATCAAAGTTATCTTTGGAGGATATTGACTACCAAAGGATATTGAAGAGGAATTGAATTAATTTGAAGCTCTGCATCAGATGGAGATCAATGCTTGTTTTTGAGATTCGCACACAAAAGTTTTAACTTTTGAACACATCCTTAAAATTATTAAATTTTGTTTAGAATGCAGCGATCCATCCAAAGGGAACCAAATGTCCTGGAATTACAGTTCTAGGACAGTAGGAGCAAAATATACAGCTAACTGTGACTCAGGATTTTTCTTTGTGAAGTTTAATTCCGGAGGAGGCTCCTATCAATCATCAAAAACTGCAACTTGTATTCAAAACGGAAATAATGATTATTGGAGTTATGATGATAATAGCAACAGTTTGGGCGACTGCATAAGTAATTAATTCAAGAATTTTTTTTTTCCTGACAAAAAATACATCCAACTCTACTTTGATTTAGGTTTAAATTGCGACAACTCTTTGAACCAGGGGAGACAAATGAATTGGGATTATTCCTCTTCAAGGACAGCTCTTGGAAGTGTTTTTACAGCCACATGTAATACAGGGTATGCATTCTTCAGAAGTTCAGGAGGTTCAGGAGGTTCATTTACTACCTTCACAACTAAAGTTGGAACCTGTACTGTAGGAGGGAGTAGTTCCTACTGGAAGTATGATGATGGAGGTTATAGTTTGGGCGACTGTGATGGTAATTAACATTGAATTATTATCACCTGTTTTCATCAATTTTTTTTCTTGTGATCCATGATTGTTTGAATCTAAATTTTGCTATTAAAGACAATGTGAAGGAATTGAGTTTTTGTCACAAACTCAAATTTTCTAATACTTGAATCTCTGCATCCTGATGGTGGAAACCATTGATTTTTCAATCTAACCTAAATTATTTGATCTAACAGAATTCATAGATTTAAATACCGCAGGTCTACAACATAGGGATTAAAGACTTTGTGACAAAGACTTAATTCCTGAATATTATAGTTTCTATATTTTAAGAAAAACATTTCAGAAGTGAAACAAACCAGAAACATGATACCGCTGGTTAAACAATTTGGCAATGTATGGTTAAAGGGAGTGTTCCAAAAAAATTAAAGAGGGTATTGGCTTAATGCGATAAAAAGCACTTTTGATCGCATTTGCATTTTCTGTTCTTTTATATTTTGATTGCTCAAAAATTTCTTTCTATTGACAAGAAATGTAAATTGTGTATTTCTTATAAATTCTATGCTTAATGGAAATCTTAAAAATGTTTCTTTTGTTAAAGGGAGTGAGTGACCAGAAATGTATGGTAGTTGAACTGAGTATATTGTCTGAGTAAATCTAGGTTCAAAATCATCTTTTTGGGTTGGATGCGTTTTGATTATTTAATAACGATGACAAAAAATATAGTAAAAATTCTATAGTAAACTAATA
The DNA here is from genome assembly GCF_000591075.1 of Eurytemora carolleeae. Taxonomy (NCBI): domain Eukaryota; kingdom Metazoa; phylum Arthropoda; class Copepoda; order Calanoida; family Temoridae; genus Eurytemora; species Eurytemora carolleeae. The sequence continues at coordinate 27,775 of NW_019396045.1, forward strand.
CAGTTTAGGAACATATTTCTCAAAAGAAATTTATCAATAAATCAATGTTAGAATCAATTATTTCGTTTTCATAATAACATTGAATTTCTTTTTTTCTATGAATTTGTTTTGCAGATTTCTTAAACTTCTGCAAATGTTGTCTTTTCAATAAATATTCCAGAAAATCTGCAGTAAATCTCCAACAGATCTTTGTGAATAATGAGATCACAGAAACTAACAGTTGAATAGAATTACTTATTTTCCAAGGATATAAAAGTTAATTTTTATTTTCTCAACCTGTTCCTAAACAACTAATTAGTTTATTGTAGAAAATTTGTTACATTTATTGTCGTCATTATTTAATAGTTAGAAATAAATCGATTCTCAAAACTTATCTAACCAAATTTATAATTTTGAACGTCAACTGTACTCTCAAACTTAGTAATTATACAACTTTTAAACATTTGATTGTCTCAAATAAAACCGAAAAAAAATTCTTTACAATACTGCAATCTCAGTTCAACCACCATACATTGCCAGTCACTCACTTTAAAACTGCAAGACAACACATAAAGGTTTGAACTGTATTATAAGAAACTTATAAATTAAAATTACTAAATTAGTATTTTCCTTATAATTCACACGTAGGGTTTCCAAGTTAACTATTTTAGAATACTGTTCTTCTCCAATTCCCACAACACCTGGACTATCTACACTGACTAATTCTCTGGGTAATGGGAAAAATATAGTTGGTCAAGTACTAACCTATACTTGTAATACTGGATATGAGTTCAAGACTGCAATTCCTGCCAGCTCAACTAGTCAAGGTTAGCTTTGAACAAACATCATAATCAGATCCCAAGTTGATGATTGAATAATAATAATTATCTATTATTTTAGATCCAGTACTTACAAATGTGATCAAATCAACCTGTACTAGTTCTGGAAGTGTAATTCGACAATGGGTTTTAGACTACAGCCCATTGCCAGCAACTTGTGAAAGTACGAAAATATAAATTTAATTTCTAGAATTTATAAAGTAAATTAAATAAAATCCTTGAAAAATATTATTTTAATATTTAGAAATTGTCTGCCCTGACCCTGGAACATTGTCAGCTCCAAATGGAATTGTCTCAAGTAGTACTGTGGTTAAATATGACGATAACATCAAGTAATTAATTTAAAAATTTAAAACACTTTAACACTCCTTGGGGGTTCAAACAAATAGTTTATTGATTTTGATAAAGAATTAGCAGTGATGAATTCAAATCAATTAGATGTCAACCTATACCTTTTTCATTTTTTGTTAACATTTTCTTTAATAATTTTTAAACACTAGACTCACAAAAAATTGTTTTCAGTTGGGAGTGTAGTGATAAAAGATATTATTTGAAAAAGAGTGGTTCTTCATCAACATCTGCGTCGAAAACATTTACATGTAAAAGTGATAAAACCTACTCTGAGAATATTGGGGATTATTCATGTGTTCCAAACTTTTGTGAAAACCCTATAATACCAGAACAGAGTCTTAACTTTACATATTTCTGGGATAATCAATACATAAACATGGGTTCTGACTTTACATACAATTGTAACAGTAATCATGCTCTTGAGGATAATGTTGATAAAAGATCTGATGCAGATAACTCTATCAAAGTCAGATGTAACTTTAGTGGAGAATTAGAATATCCCTCACCTTGGCCACAATGCTTTGATAGAGTTTCCTGTGGATCTCCACCAGAAATACCAATTAATGGAACCAGAGTTTGGATTCAGAAACCTGAAGGTGATACTTTGTATGAAGCCAAGATTAACTACACCTGTAAACCAGGTTTCAAGTTTGACAACAATAATGATGGAATTGGAGATACTCCATATGTTGAAACTGAATGCTTGTGGAAAAAGTCTTGGTCAAAAAACTTGCCAACCTGTATAGCCACACATTGTCTTGAGCCAGCAACTCCTAACTCTTCTTTGAATTTTAATTATTCCTGGGATCAAGAATTGGTTCCTGTTGGAAATAATTACACATATTATTGTCAATCTAATATGGCCATTGAAAGTGCTACTAACAATAAATCAGAAGCATTAAACTTTGTTCATATGAAATGCAACTCAAATGGGGAATATGAATATCCATTAACATGGCCTCAGTGCTCTATGACAATACAATGTAATTCTCCAGAAGAAGCTCCCATTAATGGAACAAGAGTTTGGATTAAAGGTTCTGAAGGGGATACAGTTTATGAATCTAAGATTAATTACACTTGTAAACCAGGATCTCAGTTTGACGCAGATGACAATGGATTTGGGGACACCCCTTTCCTGACAACAGAATGTCTTTGGAAAAAGTCATGGTCAAAAAAGCTACCAACCTGCAAAGTAACTCACTGCCTTGAGCCAGCAACTCCTAACTCTTCTCTGAATTTTAATTATTCTTGGGATCAAGAATTGGTTCCTGTTGGGAATAATTACACATACTTTTGTCAGTCTGATATGGCCATAGAAAGTGAAACTAATAATAAATCAGATGCATTGAACTATTTTAATATAAAATGTAACCCAAGTGGAAATTATGAATATCCTGTGATATGGCCACAGTGCTCTATGACAATACAGTGTGAATTACTACCAAATGCCACATTTAATGGAACAAGAATATGGACTCAAGGAACAAACAGTTCTACAGTTTATGGAACTAAGGTGGAATATTCTTGTAAACGAGGATCTCAATTTGACACAAATAAAGATGGATTTGGAGATAGTTTAGCTATAGAAAATAAATGTCTATGGAAAAAAAAATGGAGCCCTTGGCCAGTTCTTCCACTTTGTAAAATAACTCACTGCTTGGAACCAATAACACCAGAGCAGACCTTGAATTTTAACTTTACTTGGGGTAAAGATATGGTAGCTGTAGGGGATAATGTGACTTACAACTGTCAAGCAGACATGGTTTTTGAAGCTAACACAACCTTTAAATCAGAATCCATTTCATTCATCAATGCTACATGTAATCCAGATGGAACTTATTCTTATCCTACGATATGGCCACAATGTTCATCAACCATTTCTTGTGGAATTCCACCTCTAGCACCAGTAAACGGTTCTAAGATTTTGATTAATGGAACAGAACCAAATGATACCTATAATACTGGTATTCTATATAAATGTGTAAATGGCTCTAAATTTGACACTAATGGTGATGGAATTGGCGACAGTGATAATGTAACAGTTGATTGTCAGTGGAGGAAAGCCTGGAGTCCTTGGCCTGTTCTTCCTAAATGTATTGTAACACATTGTGTTGATCCATTCCCCATACCTGGAGATTCAGATTTAGAAGAGGTTAATACTGGTTGGGTTCCTATTAAAACCTTAAAATGGTATCAATGTAAGGGAAAACTTCAAAATGGAACAAATACTAAATTTTTTGAATCAGACAGATCACTAACATCCTTTTCAATGCTATGCTTGTCCAATGGATCCTTCAAGTTTGATAATTTGAGACAAAACTGGCCAACATGCTTAAGTACTGTACATTGTGGGCAACCCCCTACTGCAACTGAAAATGGAGTTAGAACTTGGATAAATGGTATTGAATTTAAAGAAACTTATGGGACAAAAGTTTCATACCAATGTGTAAAGGGTTCTCAGTTTGACACCAATGGAGATGGTAAGGGAAACAGTCTTTCTATTGTAACAGAATGTATGTGGAACAAAACTTGGACTCCTTGGTCTGTTTTACCAAAGTGTGTTATAACACATTGTGTTGATCCTTTTCAAATACCTTCAAACACATCTTTAGAGGAATCATCTTCAGCTTGGACAGAAATAAACAGAAATAAAGAATACAGATGTTCCAGAATGCAGAATGGCAAGCACACACAGTTTTTCCAGTATGATCGATCCAAATCATCTTTTTCAATGAGATGTCTAGAAAATGGAACATTTGATTTTTTGAATAGTACAGAGCACTGGCCTATTTGTTTAGAAGGTAGATTTCTCAAAAAGAATTTTGTTTGTATTCATTGATTAATGTTCAGTTAGATCCAATCATTTAAATGTTTACTAGATATTGAATGTGAAAAGCTTCCTCCAAATATTCCAACTGATCCAGAATACTTAGAACCTGAAAATGATGGAAAAGTCCTCATAAATAAGTTGGATTACCCGATGGGAACTCCACATAATCTAGTTTTCAGATCAGACAGAAATAATACAGAGATTGCAAGGAACTATATGGCGAATCTGACGTAAGTTATTTAAGTTTTTTTGACAATGTTTTTAGAAATTCATTTTCACTATGTGTCTGTGTAGGTATTACTGTGGATCTGCTAGACAATTTTTGGATAAAAGCGGTATTCACCATGATATCCATAGAATGACTTGTCTTTGGGATAGAAACTGGACTGCCACCAATGTTCTGGACCCTTGTGACTGGGTTCAGTGTCTAAAGCCTCCAAATCCACCTACTTTTACAAACTTGAGGGTAACTGATTGGGATGGAGAGCCCATTAATTTTGGGGATAAGATCACGTATGTTTGTGAAAAAGGATATCAATTTGAAGACGACCAATACCAGGTCAGTATTTCATATCAATGCCAAGATGGATTAAAACCTAAAACAATCCGTGGGTTCTTTAATACTCCTGCAACAGATGATCAATGGCCCAAATGTACCAAAGGTAATGATAAATAGAACATTTAATAGACATTTTTGAACATTACTTTATTCAGGTCCTCTTTGTGAAACCCCACCTAATCCACCATTAGAGGGATCAGTAGAAAATACTCCAATTATATTTCCAAAGGAAGCTGAAGAATCTTGTCATACTGATGGGTCTCAAGCGAACATTAAGTGTCCATCCTTTCTAAATATATATATAACCTCAGGTTACTATGGAAGAGTTAAAGACACTAACATTCTATGTGATGGAAATAAAGATTCAGTAACACTGAAGGAAGACTGTGTAAATCTAGAGGTAATATAGAATTTATGGAATTTAAACATTTCTATAATAATTCTTGTTATAGGTTGTTGAATCCTCTAGAACAACTTGTATTTCTAAGTATAACTGTACAATCCCTGTTGTTACAACAATCCAAACCTGGAAACCACCTTGTGACAAGAAACAGAAGAATCAGTTAATGCTAAATTATGTTTGTGGTAGGTGTTTAGTTAGTAGTATCCCTTTATAGTTTAAAATAACTGTTTTTCTAGTTCGGTGCAGAGATTGGGATATTGATGTTTTGGATCTAAATTGTGTCTTCAAAGCATTGGCATTGAACTTATGGAGAACTGCAGCAGATCTTATAGATGTAACTAAAGAAGATATGAAAACTATTCTTGTGAGCGAGCTTAGCAAGCATTTGGACAATAGTAAACACTCCTTACAAGATTTAAGTGACAGGTTATTTAATATTTTTTTTAATATTTCTGTACTTAGATTTTTCAAAAAACACTTTTAGTAATGCTCAACTTTTAAAGGGAGGTAAGTAAGACTGACGGTTCACTATGCTCTCTGGCTTTTATGCATCTAGCTCTTGTGGATTCAATTAAAACAGAAAGCCAAATGAAAAATTTATCATATGATACAATGAAGGAAGTTATTGTGGAAGAAATAATGAAAGTTAAAAACCTCAATAGTTCAACTTATGATGTTAACCAGAAGGATGAAATTCATCTGAAAATGTTTAAACAAGGTGAATTTGAATTTGAAACCATGACAATTAAAAAAAAAAAACATGAAAACATGACAACATGATAAGCTCTATGATAAACTGTGTCTTGGAAATAGTGTCAATAGAAATCAATATTTAGTTGTATGTGGTGACATACCAGTTAAATCTAACTCAGTTGGTTCTATTCCAACTCTGAATGCTGGAGATTCTGAAGAAAACAGAAATAGAAGAGTATATGGAACTAATCTTAGGTAATTATATGAAAGATTAAAAAAACTGTTAACAATCTTGATGTTTATTTGTTAGATATGAATGCGGTGTAGCCAGAAAATTTTTAAGTAAGGAAAGTAAAAAAACCTATGATGAGAGATGGATGACCTGTAATTGGAATACTAGCTGGACACCAACAGACACCTTGGAGGAGTGTGTTTGGGTTCAATGCATAAATCCACCAATGGTAAATTTTTGATTAATCATATTCAAACTTCATGATAAATAAGATATGACATCAGAAAATCATTTTACTGTAAAGATATCAATTTTGGACTCTAAATATATTTCAGCCTCCTCCTGGAAGTGGGATGTCCTCTATGTGGGACGGAAACCCTGTTGAGTTCAATGCTGGAGTTGGTTACAATTGCACCAAGGGTTTATTCTTTGAGATGAATCGGGATTTACTCCAGTGGAATCTGACTTGTCTCCCGGATGGATCCTGGAAAGTGCCTGAAGTTTGGCCAAGATGTGTAGCAAGTAAGTAATCCAATATGTGAAATAAACATTTATTGAATTCATTAAATGTTGGAATTAACTTTTTAATCAACATTTCAGAGTTACCTAAATAATATTGTGTTTTAAATTTAGGAATCCAGTTTTTAAATGAGCTTAAGAATTTATTAGTAGGCGTCATGGTTCCAGGAGTCAAGGGTGGGAAAATTGTGACAAAGCCTATATTTTTGAAATGTTAAAAACTAGTTAAAGATGAATTATAATCATGCATTATTTGATGTAGCTAGACCATCTAATGAATTCATTAGTTTGATTAATTTAATTGCTACCCTAGAAAGCTAGGTATTAACTAATTAATTGATTAACAATCATTGAATATTCTAGATGTGAACTGTACGGAACCACCACCACGCCCCTCTTCAGGAACCTGGGAATGGAATCAGTCATATTCATACAAAACTCAGATCCAATATACTTGCGGACCATTCGGGAAGTTTAAATCTTCAAGTGGAGCTTTAGAGGCTTCCATTGTTGCAGAATGTAACTGGAATAAAACTTGGACTCCTCATAAACTAGATCCTTGTCAGGGTTAGTAATATTTTAGATAAATTAGTGATCCCAAACATTTTCAGGCAAAGTGCTGAGAATCGAGGAGTTGGATATAACCTTTACATTTTGTGGTTTAGACCAGGGTTTCCATTTTTCCCGAACAAAATTTGCATTTTGGAAATGGAATGATCCGGAAATTTGTTGCGTAAACCAGAATTTTGGGCTAATTCCAGATCAAATGGAAACCGGAATGTTCTCGGTTTACATGATGTTATCTGGAAATTTTTCTGGATAGAAACCAGAAAATTTCCAGTTTCCATTTTATAAACTGGAAATTTTTCCAGTTTACATATCGTAGATTGTAAAATTTCTAATTTCTGGTTTATGTATCGTAAACCGTAAAATTTTCAGTTTCCATTTCGTAAACCGTAATTTTTTTGCTGTTAACATAGTGTAAACCACAGATTTTTCCGGTTTACATAATGTAAACCGTAAAATTTCCAGTTTCCATTTCGTAAACTGGAAATTTTAACACAATGTTAGACATAGAAAGCCATGTTAAAACGGTAAAAGTTAAAACTTATTAGTTGACACACATTAATTAAGCATTTAGTTCTATAAATGACTATTTTACAGGAACAGTTTTTAACTTTTCTCACAATACTTTTTTTAAACTAGTTTTTATTTTTCAAATGGGTCGTGAACCATATAAATATGAGTTTAAAAAACTAGGTTTTAAATTGGTGAATTAAAAAATAATAAACTTCAATATTTTTTCCCGCAAAAATGTTTAAACCAGTTTTAAACCTTCCCTTGGGCCATGGGAGTTGCCTCACAAATTTTGGGCTTAGTCGGTTCAGCTGTTTTGACGTTGGTTGGATGCAAACGGACAAACAAACAGACGAGCAAAGTATATAAATAGAGTGAGAACCAGAAAACTCTGGAATAGGAGGACGTTTTTTAGGCTTAAGTTATGACTTTAAATAGTTCAATGAACATGAGACACGTAAAGTAACGTAGTGTATACTATACTGTAAACAGACCAATTTAGAAATTTTATAAGTTACTATTTAACCTATTTTCTTCGTAATAAACTCAAATAGATTTAAGGATTGCTATATATGTCTTTTTCCTTTCCACAGTTTTCTGTAGATGAAATTATTTTTAGATATGGCAGTCAGGATTTATATTTCATGATAATTCACAGTAGTATTACTTTAACTACAGCTAAACCAGACGCACATTCTATTATTATGTAGATAGTATTATTTACTGGTTTTATCTTTTACATAAGTTTAAGACGTTTTTCAAGAATCTTTTCCCGGAAAATTCCAGAACGATTTTTTCGTAAACCGGAATTTTCGGGAACAATATTCTTGAACATTCTGTAATTCCGGAACAACGTTCCAAAAATTTACGGATTACGGGAAAAAATCGTCCCAGAATTCAGGATTTCCGGAACCTTTTCCATAATGGAAATGGAAAATATTTCCGGATCTTTTCCGTCCGTAAACTGTAACTCGGAATTACAGTGGAAACCCTAGTTTGACAAAAAGTAATTTTAATAATTTATAGTGTTCATTTCCTCATCATGACAGATTGACTGACAAATTGTCATTTGATCGTTAGACCATGATTCTTTATGGCTTTGAACAATCCTACACTGAGTTTATAAAATAATACTGTACATCGAAAACATTTGCATGTATACTTTATGTCTTGAATGCAGCAGTTAATATAATAAATTCAAACTATCTAATTTAATCGGAAAAACTAATGTTCAAATTAATTCACTAATTGGAGTTTAAAAATTTGATAAATTCTGAATTTCTATTTGTCTGAAAGCTAGAGAAGCTGTCAGAACTATAAATTTTAATTCAAAACACTAGTATTGATGAACTAAGATATAAACAGTTTTGAAAGTATTACATATGAAAAATCTTTTGAGATGCAGACAAGTGGCATTCACAGGGGGAGGGCTATGGAGACTAAGCCCCCCCCTTGAAAAACTGATTTTCAGGGGGATACAGCTCCCAACGAGAAAGTAAGCCCCCCCCCTTAATTGTCAAAAATAAGGTTAAGCCCTCCGCCATTTAATGTGTTTACCAAAGTTCTAGAAATATCCTTGGACTTCGTCAATTGTCCGGTTCAAACCAGTTTCGTTCTTTCTAACTAACAAATTAATAAGAAGGCCTCCTGAGAATACATTAATAGATAAAACATATTTCATCATTTCTAGGTTTAAATAATTAATCAGTTCTATAGAGTACTATGAGCGGGTATTGGTAACCACCAAATAAGGTTTCTGAAAATAAATGTTCAGAAACCAAGTCCTTCAGCTTTGAGACTTTATTTTCATGGACTTTTTTCTGGTTCCAGTATGATTTTATACAAAAATGTCCCCGAATAAAAGTTGAAACTAGTCTATATATCTTGGTTGAAAAGATGTTTACAAACATGCAAATAAGGAGCTTGATATTAAAAATACACCTGGCTATTTTCAATATGCAGATGCAAAAAAGAAAAGTTCTTTTTATGAAAACGTCTTAGACTTTACCTTACTTTCACAAGACTTAGAACTTTTTTCCTTTTTTTTCTTAGGACTTATTTTCTTCAGGACTTTCCTGTGATCTTATTTCCTGAGATTTTATTGGCAGTCTCTCATTTTTGGGGGAATAAACTCCAAGTCCCAGGAATCTAAAACTCAGGACTTCTCCCCAGTAACATTTTGTCCTAGGACTTCAGAAAATTTGAACTTTTACCAAAGTTTTTATTTCCAGGGTTTTTCCCCAGCAACTTTTTTCTCTGTGATTCCTATAAATGCTCCCAGAGGACAATTGTCCGAATTTTGGAATACGCAGTTAATATTGGTAAAAGGAAGCAATTCATAAAATAGCAGAATAAGGGGAGTTCTTGTTCATGGTCCAATAATTATATTTGGTAATTCATGCCAATACGATTTCATATTTGTTTATATCTTTTCTCTGAAACACCATTATCTGACCGTTTTAAGACAAATTTAAACTAAGTCAGTCTGGTTAGTCTAAAGTTTCCTTACAGAAATCTCAACGCCCATTTTTTGCAAACAAAAGTGCAGGGGTTCCAGGTTTATATTCCTAGCAAAGAACTGCATATTTTTGTTTTAATACAGGGTGTCTCAAAAAAAACTGTGCAGTAGGGGTATTAGTAACTGAAGAAACAATTTTCGTTAAATTTTTACGATCAAGGTGTCATTCGAAAGCTCTATATTTCAGTTATTTCATGATGTGAAATTTTTCTTTCTAGGCCTCATACTTTTTTTGTTACAACCAATTATTTGAGCATAAGTCGAAAATCGGTTTCCCGGATTTTTCAATTTTTCGATTTTTCATGTCTCATTTTCATTCGTTCATAAAGTATGGAAAAATTTAAAGATTTTCGAAATTTTTTTTTTGAAATCATAAGCTGTTAGTTTTAGGTTTCATCTTTAACTAAAATTTTGGATCAGCGATTATTACTTTTGAAGCTAGAGCAATCTAAAAATAAAAATATGCATTGAAAAAAAACGAAAAGAGAGCTACGGGTACCTCCGTACGAACCTTGCCCAGACCAAAAAAATAATTTTTTTTAAAATTTTCTTTTTGAAATCAGTTGGTACAATCCACAGCTCGCTATTTCAATCAAATTTTTTTATCTAACCCACCAGGGTACAAAAATAAAACATTTTTTCTGAATCTGAAATTACAAAAAAAAACNAAAAAGTATGAGGCCTAGAAAGAAAAATTTCACATCATGAAATAACTGAAATATAGAGCTTTCGAATGACACCTTGATCGTAAAAATTTAACGAAAATTGTTTCTTCAGTTACTAATACCCCTACTGCACAGTTTTTTTTGAGACACCCTGTATATAGTACAAGCTGAAGTGCCCGGCGTTGCCCATGGAATCAAAAAAAAAATATTTTAAAATTTTGAAAAAATGTAGAAATTTTTCTTTTTAGCCTTAGACACTCCCATGAGTGTCCACAACAAATTTCAGCCAATTCAGTCCAGCCGTTTGGCCAGCTATAGGTAACATATATATGAATGTCTTGTTTTATTATTTAGATTTTGTGAACAAATGTTCAGGTTTTCAAGTTTACCCCTCTATTGATATTATGACGTTATATTTTTTTTTGGATGGTTTTGTCATTAAAACCTGATTTTATATTAAAAAATGTTAAAAAACAAGCCAGGTGCAAAAAATTCTCATCTATGTTATGAAGAAAAACATTTGGGAACTTGATATAAACGAATTTTAATATCTAACTTTTAAAATTTATTTTGGACTACAGATACAAGCAAGAGAATGATACAGGTTGTCCAAATAAACATGATGTTCCTTTAGTCTTTTTAAATGATTTTTGATTAATTTTAGTGATATCCAATGAGAATTTTGTCTGCAAGATTTTGGAATTTTTTTATCGTAAACTGTTATACTCAAAAAAAGAAGAAAATTCTTGTGTACAAACAAAGTAAACTTGTCCATCATTACTATTCATCATGCACTTGCACATTATTACAGCATGCAGATAATTACAGCATGCAGCAGGTATTGCTGGATATACAAGTACCTATCTTTTTCCATCTAATGCATAAAAACTATTTATCTACATAGCTATTAGTGGATATAGAAGTATTTATCTATCTAGCTATTACTGAATAAAAAAGTATCTATCTACATAGCTATTGCTGGATATAAAAGTATTTATCTACATAGCTATTGCTGGATATAAAAGTATTTATCTATTTAGATATTACTGGATATAAAAGTATCTATCTACATAGCTATTGCTGGATATAATATCTACATAGCTATTGCTGGATATAAAAGTATTTATCTATTTAGCTATTACTGGATATAAAAGTATCTATCTATATCACGGGCAGCCATAGTACATTTGAATTTCCAAGCCGGGTCAACCTTTCCGGTCCCAGTTTGTACTGTACCTATAGCTCTATGGACAGGACTAGCCGGTGCAACATGGTTGACGCGGTCAGACTTTAGGTTGAATTTACTTTTACTAAAGGGTCAGAGGTCCGTGATATAGCTGTTACTGGGTAAAAATTATTTATAGATTTAGCTGTTACTGGATATAAGAGTATTTATCTATAACTAGAAATTCAAGGCGCTTCGCGTCCTTCTTTCTAGCCTGAGAGGGCGCTTCGCGCCCATCTTCTAAATTAATTGTGAACATGTTCTCTTTGTGTACATCGTAAAACAAAACAAAAATAATTCGCGGATTTTCACAAAAAATTTCGCGGATTTTCAAAATTTTCAAAAATTTAATGACGATCGAATTTTGATGGAGACAAAAATTTGAAATTTTGATCATTCATAAACCTTCCCTGGGGTCCCTAGATGTCCCACCAAAAATTTGGGCCCGATCGGTTCAGCCGTTTTGACGTTTATTGGATACAAACAGACAGACAGACAGAGAAACAAACAAACCAACAAACAGAAAAGCCAAATTTATATATAGATTAGACATAAAAGTATCTAACTATATTCTATATCGGTATTTTTTAATATAAAAGTGTCTATTTATATAGGTGTTACAGGTTATACAAACGTATCTATCTATGTAACTATTGCAGCATATGAAATCATCTATCTTTATAACTATCGCTGTATATAAAATTATCTATTTTTTTACCTATTTCTGAATATGAAAGTATTTGTCTTTTGTTGCTATATACTGGGTATAAAAGTATCTATTTATGTACCTATTACTGGGTATAAAAGTATCTTACTATATACCTATTACTGGATATAAAAGTATCTATATAGCTATGAAACCCAAGGACCAAAAAACACATTTCTATTCTATTATTTGAAGATATATATGATAAATTGATATGTACTATTACTTATGACGTCGGTATGAGTACTACGAGCAGTGGAAGACTGGCGGCCATGAGCCACAACATTTTTCGCTTCCATGCCACATATTAGCTTTTTTGTCTTCCGGCAGCAACAACCTAGGTCTTCCATGCCACAACATTTGACCCTTCCGACAATTATTGGGTTTTCAAGTGGTAAATATAGTGCATTAAAATTGTGATTTTCAAAAACCATGAAAAAGATATGTAAAGATCTTGATTTTTAAGTTTTATATTGAAATAATACAAACGAATTTTAATGTAAACTGCGAAAGCTATTTTTCCCCGAAATAAATTCAATGGCTTATGTTTGAAAACATTATAAACAATAAAAATGATGTACTATAACATACTCCTTAAGTTCAAAGGTTGCCTATAACCGAAAATTTTTCCAATTAAACGAGAAAATTGCAAAATATATGTTTTTGGGGGAAATCTGTAACTCTGAAGAAACACCTGCGGGTACCCATTTATATTTTGATTTTTCTCATCATTATTTAGAATTTGTGTTGGTGCCCAAAATGCATCTAATAATGTAAAATCTTCTTTGTAAAGTGTAAAGTAGTTTTACAACTGAACACACAATACATTGATCTTTAATAAAAAAGTAGTTTTACAACTGAACACACAATACATTGATCTTTAATAAACTTCTAAACTTTTTTACTGAATCATCTTTCGCGTAATGTGGCTAGATTTTTTCAAATCACAATTTCACTGCACTAAATTTATCATTTAAAAGCATGAAAGATATATCGTTGTGGCTTATGGCTGCTGGAATTTAAAAAAAAATAGGATGTGGCATGGAAGGGGAAAATGTTGTGGCTTATGGCCACCTGCCTTCCCCCGCTCGTACTACCCTAATTTTCTTTTTGATGTTTGTAGATTGGAAAAATTAATAATTAATAATAATTACTAATAAGTCCTATCATAGACATTTCATATAGAAGCTAGTAAATATACATAGTTATTTACCCGGCTTTGTCTTAAGGCTATGAAGGCGTTTCGTACCATCTTCTATTTCAACTTCTAATTGTTGCTCAATCTTTCAGGATTTTCTCATCGATAAAACATTTTAAATAAATTTGCGGTTTTACAATTTTTTGTTCGTGGATATTCAAATTTTACGAAAATTAAGAAAACTTTTTGCAATTCTGTGCAGCACTAACTTTTCTTAGGGTCATGTGAGGTTCCACAAAAAAAAATTTGGGCCCGATCGGTTATCTGTCGTTTTGACGTTTATTGGATACAAGCAAGCAAACAGACACCCAAACAGACAAGTAACGTATATCATATCACATCTATCTACTAACTATCGAAGTTTCTATGTATTTATCCTATTGAAATGAATTTATTTCAATTGTAGTTTCTACTCATTATAAAAAGATCTATGTATGTATAATGTATGCAGTATCTTTAGAAAATAAATTATATTTCTGTATGTAGCTACTCGATATAAAAGTATCAATGTATGTAGTTACTCGATATAAAGGTATCAATGTATGAAGTTACTCGATATAAAAACATCAATGTATGTAGCTACTCGATATTAAAGTATCAATGTATGTAGTTACTCGATATAAAAGTATCAATGTATGTAGTTACACGATATAAAAGTATCAATGTATGTAGCTACTCGATATAAAAGTATCAATGTATGTAGTTACTCGAAATAAAAGTATCAATGTATGTAGCTACTCGATATAAAAGTATCAATGTATGTAGTTACTCGATATAAAAACATCAATGTATGTAGTTACACGATATTAAAGTATCAATGTATGTAGTTACTCGAAATAAAAGTATCAATGTATGTAGCTACTCGATATAAAAGTATCAATGTATGTAGTTACTCGATATAAAAACATCAATGTATGTAGTTACACGATATTAAAGTATCAATGTATGTAGTTACTCGAAATAAAAGTATCAATGTATGAAGTTACTCGATATTAAAGTATCAATGTATGCAGTTACTCGAAATAAAAGTATCAATGTATGTAGCTACTTGATATAAAAGTATCAATGTATGTAGTTACTCGAAATAAAAGGACCAATGTATGTAGTTACACGATATTAAAGTATCAATGTATGTAGTTACTCGAAATGAAAGTATCAATGTATGTAGTTACACGATATTAAAGTATGAATGTATGTATTTACTCGATATTAAAGTATCAATGTATGTAATTACTCGAAATAAAAGTATCAATGTATGTATAACACCAAACTAAAGGGAATCTTCCATGTATTCAATCCTAACTCCTGTTCTTGAAGAGAATCGAGAAAAACAATATATTTAGAAATTAAAATATGTAACCTGATAAAAATGCTTTTCTCTGTATGAAGTTACTCGATTAAAGTATCTATGTATGGATAAATCATGCAATGGCGTGCAAGTATTTGTCCAGGGGGGCTTACATTTTTTTCTTTCCGGGTGGGGGGATCAGGATCAGTTGGGGCCTCAAAATCTCCATAGGCCATAGATTTTAGTGATGGGGGGGGGGG
>NW_019396045.1:43200-55401 GCF_000591075.1 Eurytemora carolleeae
TGATATCATTATAGATCAAGATCCTGCACCTCCTGTTGGGTTTAACCTGACCTATATTTGTTGTAATAACAATACTAATGATATCATTATTTATAGATCAAGATCCTGCACCTCCTGATGGGTTTAACCTGACCTATATTTGTTGTAATAACAATACTAATGATATCATTATTTATAGATCAAGATCTTGCACCTCCTGTTGGGTTTAACCTGACCTATATTTGTCCGGAGGGACAAGTTTTTGACAGAGATTGGTTTGCCACTCCATTCGTTATGCTGACATGTCAGGTAAAGAAAAAGTAGAGAATTTACAATGCGTATATATATAGGATCTTAAAATATTGAAGAAACCCCAGTCAAAGTATAATTCCCTGGATAACCCTTGGAATGTAGAAAATAATTGAAATTAATAGCTTTAGGTGTTGATTAATATTAAATTAGAAATATCGACAAAAAATAATTTAGATAAATTGCTTTTAAACAGCCTGCTCCTCATTTATGTTTGATGAGTTACAATTGACGTCTCTGCTTTCATTTCTTGAAACGTTTTGTGGTTGGGAAACTAATTTCTTCACAAATAATGCATCTAGGATTTTAAAACTGTTGTTTCCATACCTTAAATATTATACACAGGGATATAACCTTCACACAGAGAATTTACAATCTACATTTACATTTACAAATAGATTACTAAAGTAAATATTTTACACAGAGATATAACCTTTAAACAGAGGATCTACATTTACATTTACATTTAAAAAAAGATAATAAAAGTAAATATTTTACACAAGGATATAACCTTCACACAGNGCCAACACTCAAGGCTCTGTATACGTCCGTTCTAATCAACAAATGATATTCAACTACTTTATTTATAAACAGGTAAAAATGAACTGACCGGGCTAGCCCGGCTGGGTCAACATACAAATAGTTAAGATAATAATATTATTAATACAGATAATGAATTAGAATTGCACATCATGGTAGATTATACTTCATATACACAGGGATATAACCTTCACACAGAGGATCTACATTTACAACAACAGTTGCAAAAAGATATTATAAACCTTACACAAAAAAGTTACAATTTACATTTACATTTATCTGTAAGCAATATTGATATACAATATAAATAAAATAAATACAAGGATATATATTCTTAACACAGAGGACTTACAATTTATTTGTAAATCTACAAAATATATATTGCTATATTGTTTTGGGTTCGCTTTGATACCATTTTTTGGTAATATAAGGGATTCTTAAACTGGATATTTTTCACTATATATGCTCGACATTTTTCACATGATCATCGTAACTGTTCTTGAAAATGTATAAGGTTTTAAACTCTTTAACATAATCTGGAAAACTGTCACATGGATTTATCACTCTCACGTTAGAATTGAATTGCTTCACATTTAAATTAAAACTACAATGGGATTGTCTTGTCAGTATATTCGCTGTATCGCATGTTCTGCTGAACCATGAAGATTCATCAACATTATCATATCCATGTAGAATTTTCAAGGTCTGTATTAAATCACAACGAAGTCGTCTGGCCTCTAGAGAGGTCAAACCAATCTCAATCAATCTATCATCATAAGTTTCCCCTGCCAGACCTGACGTCATTCTTAGAGCTCTGCACTGCACATTCTCCAGTAGGTTAATATCTTCTTGTGTCCATGGGGACCATGCTTGCACTGCATACTCAAGATGGGGTCGAACATACACCTTGTACATTGGATCCAAGTGAACCTGTTCCTGTAATGAAATGATGATCTTGACATACTCAGTCCTCTAATGATAAAATATGAGAAAAGTAATGATGGGAGTTATTCCATTGTTAAATCTAAATTTAAAAATTATTAATATCTATATTTTCTTCAGGCAGAGGGCGTATTTGATCAGATAGATTGGTCTGAATACCAGTGTGTTTTACGTAAGTATAGTGGGAACTTTAGTATTGAGAATAATAAATTAATTAAATCTATATTCGATATCCCGCATGGTAATCTACCAAGTCAAACCTTATAGAAATCCAAACTATAGAAATCGTTAGGTATAGCAACAAGGCGTATTTTCCGGGAGAATATTTTTTTATATTTTTGAAAGATTAAACGTTTTTGTAAAACATGATTATTAATGTTATTTTTTCTCAAAAATATAAAAAAAAGTTCTCCAGTAATGCTAATATGATTTAACAAAATTCCGTGTTACCATTGAAATAAAAGGATTTTATGAAAATTATATCTTCTTCACACTGATTACTTAATTTCTCAAAAGTATTAAAAATGTTCTCCCGGAAAATACGCCTTGTTGCTATACCTAGCAGTTTCTATACGTTGGATTTCTATAAGGTTTGACTTTACCAATGAGGAAAAGTTGAAATGAAAAAAAATCATTGATCCTTATTATAAGTGTCCACAGTGGATATTGAGATCGAGCAATCGGGATCAAAGGCGATCTTAATACTATTAGCAACGTCTTTGATCGGTATTACGAGAATCAAACACAATAGTTCCTCGCTGCTCTGGCAAAATAAAAATTGAATACAAAATATCTTTTATTTTTCTTCTTAATTTAAATAAACCCATAAATAAACTAATATACAATATCATTTTATGCAGAAATTACTCATTTTCATTTTTGGAAACTTTAGCTATCTTTTTTTTCCAGCCACAACTACAGAGTGTTTTGATTGCACGACTACAAGTAAGTTTTTTGATAAAAAGAAAATTTTTAATAAATCTAATTTATAACATTTTTTAATATTACTATAGCAGAAACCTTTGCTTAGAAACATAGTATATAGTATCACTTATATATTAAAATGTAAATGGCTAGTCGAGTGTGTCAAAATTAAAAGTTTTTAGCTCCAACCGCAATCAATTCTTTATATACTAGGGGGGTTCGCACCCATCTTTTATTACAAATTTTATATGTTTCTCAATCTTTTAGCATTTTCTCTGCGATAAAACAATAAAAAAAATATTGCGGAGTTACAATTATTTTTTCGTTGATTATGAAAATGGATTAGTACTAATACTTATGACGGTATGAGTACTACCCTAATTTCATAGACATTTCATAAAAAAAACTGTTGTTGCTCAATCTTTCAGCATTTTCTCTTAGATAAAACAATTATAAAAAATGTTGCTGATTTTTCCTGATTTGCGAATTTTCTTTCGTAGATTTTCAAAATTGTACGACAAATTTTTGGAGACAATTTTTTGTAATTCTGCGCATTCATGAACCTTCCCTGGGGTCATGTAAGACACCTCAACAAATTCGGGGCCAGATCAGTTCAGCCGTTTTGACGTTTATCAGTTACAAACAAACAAACAGACACCCAATCAAAGTATAAAATAGATTTCGTTTAAGCTAAAATGAAACCCATGTTCAATGTACGTACAATTGTATACATGTACAATGTACGTTCATTATGTACAAGGGCTGTTTCAGAATTTAAGATAGTTTAGGATAAGAAAGATATTCCCGCGAAAAAAAAATTTGCTGACATTTCTGAAATTCTGATGTTAGCACTATATTAATTGGTAACCACCAAAAAAGTACTTGAAAAAAAAAGTTTCAAGAAAAAGTCCCAGGAATCCAAAACATAGGACTTTATTTCCAGTGACATTTTTTCAAGGACTTGAGAAAATTCGGACTTTTTCCAAAGTTTTTATATTCAGGTTTTTTTCCAGAAACTTTTTTTCCCGGGACTTTCTTACATAAATTCCATTATTAAAAAATTTCCCCCATCACTCCTCTACTGCTAAAAAGTTCTATTCGCCGCCCTAACCCAACAAAAAATTTCAGTTTCTTTATACAACAGGTTAGGCAAATGTCTTAATAATTAATCCATTTATTTATTGAATAAAAAAATATTATTGATTGAACTTTATTCATTAACATTAAACATATATTGTAACCCCTTCGGTCCTCATACGTACGGACTCAGAGCTAAGAGGTAACCAGGGTGAGCTCAATAGCTTGGAATAGGGATAGTTCCGTTGATGTAACCACTTCAGTTCTCATACAGACTCGGATATAAACTCAGATTGGATAGTTCTATTGATGTAACCACTTCACGGCCTTCAGTCCTCATACGAAGCCAGAGCTAAGCTCAGATTGCAAGTAGTCCGGCCTATAAATAAGACAATGTATTAGCTCTTCTGTATATAGCTATAGGTTGGACAGAAAGTGGGGCGGGTGATAAGTCACCTCGTGTATAATATGGAGAAATATTTGTTCGTTAGAAAATGCCAACTCAAAAAACATGCTTTGAACGCATGTTTGAATGCATGGAAAACTAAAACTGGAAGGTTAACTCATCATACAAGGCGAATGAAAGGGGGAGAGTCTGTCAGAGAAAAAAAAGACACAATTGGCGTTGAGGTGACCGTTCCACTAAATCCAGCAGAAAATCTGACTGTTTTCCTGTCAATGAGTTGGATCTAACTGCAGGAGCAGTGGCAATAGTGTACAGACACAAGACACAAAAATGCTAAGTATTTAAACAATTTATAGATGAATCTTTCCGAAACAACATTATTTTAACCCTGGGAGAAATTATAGCTCATGGTTCTATGTGTACAGTTAAAAAAAAGTGAACCCTTTATTAACGCAGTCAAACCTCAAATCAAAGATAAAACAGTCACGGACCAGTTATGGAAAGATTTATATTTAGAAAATAATGAAGTTCTTGGAAAGGTTCTCGATTAAAAAAAGAAATTGTACCCCATGTGTTCACCAATGACCACTGTCATGTGGGCATGAAAACCACCGTTTTTAAAAAAAGAACTTTTTAAAAACGATCCTTTCGTTTTCGTTTTTTTGACGTTCTTTTAAAAATGAAATTGTTAACATCCCTACATACCTCAGCTTCAACCTTGATGGAATAGAACAGGATGAAATTTCAAATATGTTACAAGAAACGTTAGATGAAGAACAGTTAACCTCAGCAGCCTCACCGGCCTCTTTCTGAGTCAGAACAGGAATTAGAGGCTGAACCAGATTACAGATCAGAGGCAGAACCAGAAAAGAAACATGTTCAGAGCAAAACAGGAGAATTAGAAATTAAAAAACTTGCAGTACCTAAACCAATGTCAACAGCAAGGTCGTCAGGAAGATCATCAGGAAAGTCATCAGGTTCTAAAGAATGGAGGTCAACAAGAATCTCGAAACCAGTAAACAAATTTGACCAATCTCATTCACCTACAACACCAAGAACACACAAGAGAAAATCTTGTACAAGTTTACTGTCAACAGTCAGGAACACAGGAAGCATAATATCGGAAAAAATGTTGTCCTTAACCCAAACAGTGCGACCAGTTCTTAATGAAGCATGGGCAAAGAGACCTCTAGGACCTCCCAGACATCCAAGGAGTGAGAGCAGAACCTCAACCAGGACCAGAGCAGCATCTCTTGAAAAAATGCAAAGGGCAGGGAGTATAAAAATCAATCACTCAATAATTAGTAAGTCAGGATATAGAGTAGAGGAAGTAGGTCAGAGAGTAGGTCATACATGGTATGTAGATCAAGTAATAGAGCAGGAAGTAGAGATAGATGGGAGCTTAGTATTTGGACTGACAATGAAGATGGCAATGACAATGAAAAGGGTAAAGAAGGGGGAAATCAATTTCCTTGGGAAAAAAAGTTCATAGTTGCCAAAGTTAAAAATACTGTAATGCTCCAACCAAGAATGGGAGAATGGATACCAATCGATTGTAATTTAAATGTAGAGAACAACAATGATTTTTATATCCCATAGTATTTAATTCAATCATTGAACAGAATCTAATGATATACAAGTTCTCACGCCAGGCCTGAGCATTATGTTCTCCAGCTCCAGCTCCAGCTTTAAGACCCAATCTTAGACCCAACTCTGACGACAGCTTGTGTCACGTGATTGACGGCTTTGAGATCTTAGGCTTGACTTGCATTGATAGACCTAATAAAATAAAACATACCTTGTTGGTTTTAGTGAAGAATAAGGCTAGATATTGAGTCTTGTTCTTATAAAAACCAGGAATGGGCCAATTCCTACCATTAAAATCTGCCAAATTCAACAGTTTTTAGAACTCAATAGAGTGGAATATTAGATGCAAATCAGAAAGCCCATGTTGTAAATAAGGCCCAACAATAGTTTGGACCTGAGTTGTATTTTCTTGAATATTTTAAATCTCTGGCTCTGGACAGAAAGGGAGACTGTAGCTCGGCGGATCAACCTGGAGATCAGAGGCGGAGGTCTGGCGGAGAACAGAGGAGCAAGAGCAAGGACAGTGGAACTTGTCCCTAATGTTCCTTGGCTAATGAGATGTTTGAGATCACTATGATCCTGATATTGCACAACCAGGATTTGGAGACTAAAGAAACAATTAAAAATAATGTTCTCCTACAGGGAGGACAAAAGTTAACAAAAGACAAAAATTATCTACAATTATCATATACATAGATCACAATCTAAAAATCCAAGAAACATTGGAAAATGTATTTTTGTAATGTAATTCTGTTATCAATCATTGTCATTAAGGATGACAGAATCAAAATAAGATGTATTAAACCCTTCAGTCCTCATAGAGCAAAGATGTAACCCTTGTGAGCTCAATAGCTTGGAATAGAGATAGTTCCATTGATGTAACCCCTTCAGTTCTCATACAAACCTGGAGCTAAACTCAGATTGGATAGTTCTATTGATGTGACCCCTTCAGTCCTCATACGACCCAGAACTAAGCTGGGATTGCAAGTAGTCTGGCCTATAAAGAAGACAACATATTAGCTCTTTCGTATATAGCTATAGGTAAGACAGAAAGTGGGGCGGATAATAAGTTGCCTTGCGTATAACGTGGAGAAATATTTGTTTGCTAGAAAATGCCAACCCTAGAAAACATGCTTTGAACGCATGTTTGTATGCATGGACAACCGAAGCCACCGTTGCCCCAAATTCTATTTTAAATTCAAGCCAATAGGCATGAGCCACGGCTTGAAAGGAGAGAATATGATATGCCTGGGAAAAAACCGAAATAGAGTCAGTTATGACCAAGGGTCAAAAGACGGAAGATTAACTCGTCGTACGAGGCTAATAAAAGGCGGAGAGCTCTGGCTTTCCATGATTCATTAGTATTATTTTATTTGTTAATTTTTTACTTGTAAATACATTTTTTCCTATACTCTGTAGATTTACTCATATCAGTTTTCAGGCTATAGATTTCTTTCATTTCATACCACTTTTAAATGGTAACAATATCATGTTATTCTAATGAAGGGAGAATTATTTTTTATTTTCTGCTATTATTCTTAAATCATGCTAATATTCCTTGCAAGAGACTGCGAATAGTTGTTATATTTATTTTTAGAGTTAAAAATTACCAACAGAAGGCTGAAAGTAAATAAAAGAATTTTTGTTCAAAATAAAAAAAAATTTAAATATCCTCCTTTAATCCAATCTACAATAATTTAGTTTTTTTGGGCCGCTTGAATTAAAGGCACTGATGTCCGAAATTGAGGCAAGCCTCTTTTGGTGCATCGCCATTCTTCCAGGTTGACAAACTTGCCGGTGGTAATAGACGACCTTGTTCAATCAGAGCATTGAGCAATATGCATATCACATATTCCTGATATGCCGAGTACAACATGTTTTTCATGTGTTTTTTAATTTTAAGCAGCATTTGTTAAAAGTATTTTTCGATAACATCAAAACTGACCATCGCAAATGGCTATGTGTGACCAAAAAAAACAGTAAACAAGTGATTTTATAATTCTTTAAAATATGTCGATATGTGTATTAAAAATTCGTCTTGCAAAGCCCAATTGTACGCAGCAAACAGTTTGTAAAAATATTTAAATAAATGCGAACTAGGAGCATTAAAGGGGAAAAAATTAGGGAAATCACAAAATCAGCTGTTTTATCTAGTTTTTCAGCGCCAGCTTGACCATTTTTAATTTTCTTGTAAAATGGCTTTGTCCGTTATGACTTGCAGAAAGACGGATCTTTTGATGTCCATACTGACATATTTTAACTTATAAGAAAAAAAAACATTCTTTTTTCACAAAAGGCCATTTGCGATTGTCAATTTTGAAAAAAATACATTAGTAATTATACTTCAAATGATTCCTCTCAAATTTGTGAAAAAATTTCACCCTTAATATTTATGTTTATTTTTACAAGTAAACTTAATTATTTATTTTCATACAAAAATAAAAATTATAATTTAAATTAGAAAAGACTTTGTAAAAAACTAGAGGGGGTAAACCCCCCTCCTAATTTCCCTCAGGTGGGGGGAATGAAGTGAACCCCCCCTGAAACCGCCCTTGATTGTGTACATGTAAATCATTTGACTTTGTCAAACGTTTGTTTCTATCCTATGTTTGTCATTTAACTAAGTTTATCTTGTTTCACGATTTTAACGCCAATGTACATTTGTTTGTGCCACATTTGTCTTGACCTACAGGTTTTTGTTTTATCGTAAAATTCATAAATCACTGAAGTGAACATAATTAAAAACTTGAAGACGACATTTAAGAGAAATAACTTTTAATCGATTCCCCCTTTTCATAATACATTTTAGAATTAGAGGCGCATTACAGTAAGACCCTTAAAACTGCTGAATAGGAAGACGACAATTAAGCAATAAAAATTCAATTAAGCTACAAAATAACTTTTTACGAAAAAAATTTAGTTAAATGGTTCTGTTTTTATGTTCATGGACTATTTGAGAGTCTAAAATGCATTACTCAACAGCTAAAATAATTTGTATCAAAAAGTCGTAGAAGTAAAAAGTGTTTCTAATTGAAATCGATCATAACTCCTCTTATCGGAGAGCCAGTAAGAAGAACAATAATGTATTAATTTAAAATTCGGTGATGGTGATGGACCAAAAAAAGTAGATGTTAGTTCCACATTTATTGAAAATATATTTCGGTCTAGGTTGATTCTCGTCAGTTCTTGAGATTGTTTCTGTCATGAAGATTAAAAACAAAACGATAATGTACAGGGTGTCCCAATAAACATGTGAATTCTGTGACGAATTCGAGATCGTCTTTGTTATGAATCAGCATTGTAATACCTGTGTTCAAAAGCAATAGTATTATTATGTCTGCTAGAGTTTATTTTATGAAATGGTAAAAGACTGTAAAGATGTGTCTATAATGTCTCTGCAAGATGTACAACGAACAAGTTCACTCTGTTTTTATACTGTAATTTTCTTGCTTTACTACAACCGTATGCAGTCAAAACATAAACAAACAAATTGTAAACATAGCAGACGAAAATCTTACGATTTAAAGCTTTCTAAGTAGGTATCACGAAACTAAATCAAGGAATTATTTAAAACGACGATATCGAAATCGTCATTCAATTCCCATGTTTCTTGGGACACCCTGTATTGAATTTCTAATACAGGGTTTCCTACGAAACATGACAGTAGCAATTCGATTTGATCTTCGAAATAATTTGCAACATTTATTCGTAATTCGTAAAACTAATTTTCGTAATCGTATAATTCTGGAGTTTTTAATCACAAAATATCCCTTGTCTTGGCATTTCCGAAATGTGGTCTGCCTTTTTTGTGCTTTAAATATTACCGGAGATATAACTAATTTTGTCAAGATTTCGACATTTTTGTTTTAATTTAACAAAATTTAAATTTGAACGAAATTCTTAATATCTCCGGTATTATTGACAGCACAAAAAAGACCACATTTTGGAAATCCCAGTATTAGGAAATTTTGTTAATATTGTTTTAAGGATCATTCTTGTTAAAGTAGGTTGACGACTAAATGCCACAAATAAATTTAAAGATAAAAGACGACTATCAAATCGTCTTACTCATGTTATGTTTCGTGGGACACCATGCATGTAACCGGATAATTTTTTACTCGTCCTTAATTCGCATAGATTCGGTCTAGATTTTCAAAACCCAGATATTGTAACAATTATATGTTTATTTCAAGATGTTTAATAATAATGAAAAAATAATGAAAAAATACTTACAAAGGATAAAACTACAGAGTGAAATTTACTGAAATATTTCTGCAGGAGTAAACTTACTTTTTTCTTTACTATTTACATTATTTACAAAACCGTTCTGCAGAATTTGCAGTATAATGACAGAAAACAGGCCCGTAACCAGGATTTTTCCAGGGGGGGTGCAAAGAAGCGCGCCGCCGGCGAAATTTTTTTTTTTCTTTTAAAGCTTGGTTTGTTTTTACGGTGGTATATGGTTTTCTTTATTCCATTGTCAATGTACGCTATAACGACTAACCTTTTTAACAAGTGTATTTAAGCTTTTAAGTGTTCGATTTTAGTGTCTGAAACTTTTCAGTTTTCATATACAATATCCATAAAAATTAAATGAATGGTACTTTAGCTTAAGGAAAAAATTCATTATTTAAAATCAAGGCTTCTTGTCCCTCGGCCTCATCATGATATTATGAAGATGAATAAAAAATAAAATTTCTAATTTTTTGTTTAAAAGAGTTTATTTATTGACATTGAGACATTGAGACATTCTTAGTGAATTTTTGAGTACTCAAAAAAAACCTTCTACTTTGACTAAAAATGACAAATATCCTCGCTTAAAATAATGTTTTTGAAACTCCCAAAAATGGCTATTATAATGAGTAACACACAATAAGATTATAATTTGGTTTGGAAAGGGAATCAACTCTTGCTTGAGCTATATTATTGGTAACTAGATTTTAGAAAATTATGAAAAACAATTTCTTTTATATGGGACTGGGGGGGGGGGGGGTGCAAATTCGTCATTGCACCCCCCTTTCAGAAGGAAGGGGGGTGCACCTGCACCCTTGCACCCCCCCCCTGGCTACGGGCCTGACAGAAAATATATTCGCGTGTCTAGCTCATCACTAAACTATTGACATTTTTTGGTAATCCTGTGCAGTTCAACTTTTTAAATAAATAATGAAGAACGTAACACAGTCGTCATAAAGTAAACATTGGAAGACTATCAAGTTCCTGTGCTGGTGTGGGATGCTGTGATTTTCTTGTTGTTGTGAAAATGTACTTAAAATTAAATATTTTTTATTAGCTTTTGAACATTTTTTAATTTTGATTTATAAGCAATAGAAAATAAAAATTACCTTAAATATTGTTTTGAGAAAGGGGGCTCATGTGGTCGTCGAAATATCACATTTTTATGTTATATATATACGACATCATTAATTGATGCTTTATATACTGCAAGGACCGTCGGAATGTACATGGTGTCCCACGAAACATGACAGTAGCAAGACGACTTGAAAGTCGTCTTAGATCTTTGAATTTGTTTGTGACATTCAGTCGTCATCCTGCTTAAACATTTTATGATTATTGTAACTTAATAACCACAATATTCTCCTAGTGTAGTTAGTCTGCCTTTTATGTGCTTTCAATATTACCTGAGATGTTAAGAATCCTTGTCAGATTAAAATTTTGTTGTATAAACAAAAATTGTCGAAATCTGAACGGATCTGCTTGAAAACACAAATATCTGAATAATGAAAACACAAATATTTGAATCATGGAAACACAAATATTTGAATCATGTAAACACAAATATTTGAATAATGTAAACACAAAGATCTGAATCATGTAAACACAAATATTTAAATCATGAAAACACAAATATTTAAATCATGAAAACACAAATATTTGAATCATGTAAACACAAACATTTGAATCATGTAAACATAAATATTTGAATCATGTAAACACAAATATTTGAATCATGTAAACACAAATATTTGAATCATGCAAACACAAATATTTGAATCCTTATTTTTTTTCTTCATAAACTTTTCCTTCAAGAATAGATTAATTTTTAAATGAATATTTAAATCATATATACACGAATATTTGAATCATGTAAACACAAATATTTGAATCATAAAAACAATTATTTGATCTTTCACACAAAAAAAGACATTAAAGTTATGTAAGAAGTATATTAAAGTAATGCAGAAATACTGGTTTCCTAAATGATATTCTTAGATATTTCTTGATGTTTGTTTATTTTTGTATATTATCTTTAAACTTGATTTCATATTCTTGTATATATATATATATATATATATACAGGGGAAAATAACACTGAAAACGTTCAACCTTTTATTCAAATGAATTATATTTTGCTCAGAAATAAAAAAGAATATATTTTAGCTAACAGAAAGATTCGGGAGGGATGAGGGGGGGGGGGG
>NW_019396045.1:55807-78223 GCF_000591075.1 Eurytemora carolleeae
TATACCTCTATACTACCCTCTATACTACCCTCTATACTCCCCTCTATACTCCCCTCTATATTCCCCTCTATACTCCCCTCTAACTCCCCTCTATACTCCCCTCTATACTCTCCTTTATACTCCCTCTATACTCCCTTTATACTCCTCTGACATCTGTCCGAATGTTATCAATTAATCAATAAACATGCTTAATATCATGTTCTTATTTTATAACATATCTTTTATTCTTCACGATATCAAGTATAGGAGTCAAAACAAGATCAGCTTAAACTAAATTATAAAAAAATATTTAACTAAGAGAAATTGTGTAAATGTCAATGTAGTTTGAATGAACCAATCAAAAAAAGGTTTACTATGAGGACAGCCTGTATTAAAAGTCCGTGTTTGTTTTGATTTTGATTAAGTTTACATTTATTTAGTTCAACATTTTTAGATTGAAATAATTGAACATCGCCCTCCCACCATCTATTGTTGAAGTTTTCTAAAAAATGTTTTAAGGCCCCCAGCTGTGAAATCGGATTCAATCTCTGCTAATTTAATTTAAATATACTTTCGAATAATATGAATCAAATCCGAATTTTTCCGTGAGAGCCTAAAAACTGTGGAATAGGAAGACGAGATTAAAACAATAATTAAAATTTACAAAAGAAATATTTATACCAATAACTTATTAAATCATTTGTTAAATGAAATTGGTCTGTTTACACTGCTGGCTCTAGTGTTCATTGGACCATTCAAAGTGTAAACTTAAGTCTAAATGTCGAGTTTTATGAATCTCCCTAGCTGTATGTATTGTAATTTCTGATTGATCAGTTTTATGAATCTCTCGGCCATTCTAAAAAGTCTAATATTCGGTCAATTCATTAACGAAATTAACACAGTGTTCTAGGCTAAACGCGCGTTAATATCTCTAACTATCTATCTATGTTGCCCCCACCCCACCAGCAAAATGTGGGCATACGCTTCTCTAGCGCGTCACAATAACTAGACTAAATGTGACTCAAACCGAATATTTCCTGACATAAGTTGGTCCAGGTTGGGGAGAGGGAGGGGGGAGGGGGAAGGGTCCACCGGTCCAGAGAGAGGAGATGGGGGTCTTGGATATTTAAACAACCCAAGAAAAGAAGAATCTTCAGTTAAAAGGTAAACATGGAGAAGAAACGTAAGTTTCCATTTTTTAAATATTTTTTAAATAAAAATGTTGAAAACTTATACTGATTAAAATTTTTTTCATAGCATTGATAATGATCATTTCTGTAAAAAAAAATTAACTATGAAAACAATGATATACAAAATATTAATAACAATGATAAAAGCAACGATAATAACAATTATAACAATAATAAAAATAATCATAACAATGATAAGAATAGGAATGAAAAATATAATTATTTTGAAATTGTGAAACATATTTTAAAGCTCAACAAATCAAAAAATTCACTTTTCTATTATTACTATAAGAAAAATAGTAATATATGATAATGATAATAATTAATAATTAATTTTTAGTGTTATATACCCTGTTAACAACGGTATACCATTTATGAAAGCAAAAATGACAAAGATGGTTTTCTCAACAAAAATTGATAATGTTCAATTGTGGTTTCTCTGTAAAAGTTGCTTGCGGCGACTTTTGAGGCAGGAAGTCATAAAATTGCCAGAATTCAACAAAAACATATCTTTCTCATTTTTGCTTATATATATAAAAGTTACCATTGTGAATCCGGCAAGAAACTCTTTGATTGAAATCACTTTAAGATTATATTTATAACATAGATAATTTAAATCATCTACAGGGTGTACCAAAACACATAGGAATTGAAAGACGACTTGAAAGTCGTCTTTGATTTCTGATATTTAATGCACGGCAAATAAAGTATAAAAACGAGGCTGTACGTCTGACGAGCTTCTCATAAAGTTGTCTATATATATATATACCTTATGAATTGAAGAAGATATTAGATGCTAAGACAATTTAAATTTATTAAATAAATTTTACAAAGGAATAGAGTCTTTGTCACAAACTCTGATCTTATAATCCCAATATCTTAGCCACCCAATGTCGTAGACCTTAGATGTTTCAAATTAAAAATTCTGTCAGATCTAATAATCTAAGTTTGAAATATCAAATGTTTACGCTATCAGATAACACAGATATCGGGTTTAGAACATTGGAGTCTGTGACAAAGACTCGATTCCTGCAATATCTCCGTTAATTTTGAAATACAAAAGTTGTAGACCACATATTGAAAATATCAAGACCAATATTTGTGTTCATGAAAAAAGTCACATAGATCGAAAACGATATAAAACTCGTCACTTAATTTCCATTTTTATTGCAACACCCTGTATAAAATAAAACAAGACATTCGTATATATTTTCCCTAGAGCCGGCCAAACGGCTGGATAGAATGGGCTGAAATTTTTTGGTTACACTCATGGGTAGCCTGGGGGTGACAAAGGTTTAATATTTGATTCTTTTTTTCAAAACTTTTTCTCAAATTTTTTTTCAAATTTTTTTTTCAACATTTTTTTCCAGGAGCAAGGCCGGGCCCTTCAGTGAGTATGATGAGAAAAAAAATAAAACTGAACATATTTATTTAGATGAAACATTAGAGAATCTGAAAAAAGAATCTGAAGTAGATGAACATAAAATATCTTTAGAAGAATTATACAGGTGATTTTTTTCTCATTGTTTTCTCAAAAGATTCTGTAGAGTGGCTGCATGCTAGATTCACAACGGTGCCCTTTATTTCTTTGATTAAGGATTACAGAGGCATTCTAATTTTTCTAATTCAAAATTTACTGTCGCCAGAAAACATTAGACGTAATATATTCCTTAGCAATGACAATCTAAAAAATATAGTCTTTGAAATTTATAATTTTGCAACTATGTACACGCGTACATTAAAATTAATACACTCCTAAGTACTGGCCAGAACTTATTTATTTTTGTCTTCAACTTAGAGCACTCTATTTTTAGTTAGAAAAATAAGGATACCGTTCTTAATCGGGCACGCTGCGCTAAAATTTGAGGGTCAGATTGAATCAGGATGAAATTTGTTTAAAATGTTTTTGTGTATAGGTAATTTACAGCTTATAGTGTTTACAATGATATCATCTATAAATAAAGAAAATTTTGATTTAAAAAATAACTTGTAAAAAAATATATATGTTTTGCTTTTCAATGGGTGCCTGAATGTTTGTCTGTCCGTTTCTGTCAAAACGGCTAAACCGATCGGGTCAAAATTGTGTGTGGGACCACAGGGAAGGTTTATGGAAGAAAATTGGAAAATTGGAAGGAAAAATCCTGGAAAAATAGTTCGAATTTTTTGTTGTTGATGCGTCCATTCGAAAAGGAAAATCAGCCAAAATTTTAAAATGTTACCTGTCACCCTAATCTTGCTTTAAGGGAATTTACCATTTTTATACTGTCGACTTGCTGTTTATTTCATTTGTATAAAAAAAAGGGGAATATGGGTCTACGGACTCGTTTGTAATGGGATTTTCAAGATTGAGACCATTTTTAAAATCTACGTACAATTTTCTGAGCCCAGGTTCAGACTCGTAGATCAAAAATAAAAATTTTATGGGCTTCTAAAGTTTTCAACTGGAGTGAGTAAATTTGGTAAAAATAAAGATAATTACCCCTTGCACAATTTTGTATACGGGTCTACAGACCTGTTTGTAATCGGATTTATAAGATTGAGACCATTTTTAATACCTTCGTATACAATTTCCGATTTAGTGAGCTCAATTTTAGGCTTGTAGATTTAAAAATTTGACTTAGATTGTCTCAATCTTGAAAATCCTATTACAAACGAGTCTGTCGAGTGTAGACCATCATTCCCCGTTTTTTTAAGACCAGAGACACCTTGTACATAAAATAGTAATCTTTGTTATAAAATCTGATCATAACTCAGAAACCCCTTGACCGATTTGCTTAAATTTTGACTGGGGAACTTGGTAGAACAACAGGAATGTTCTTAGATTGGTTTAAAAATTATAAGTGTTACTTTAGTAACTAATCCATAATATTTGTAATATCTGTGATATCTGTTTTTAGGAGATTTAATACTGACCCTAAGAAAGGACTGACAAGTGAACAAGCCAAAGAATACCTTGCCCGAGACGGCCCAAACGCTTTATCCCCTCCATACCAAACCCCCGAATGGATAAAGTTCATGAAAATAATGTTTGGTGGATTTGCCCTGTTGCTCTGGGCAGGATCAATTCTCTGTTTTATTGCCTATGCTGTTCAGGTAAATTATTTCTATAAGATTTAAAATTCTATCTACAGTTCAAGATCACAGTTTGATGTAATAGGATTCTATCAAGGCTTATACAATACATTCTTTCTAAGTGTTACAAGATTCGATCAATGTTTTAAAAGGGTCTATAAAAGGGTCTATATAAGGGTCTATAAAAGGGTCTATATAAGGATCTATAAAAGGGTCTATATAAGGATCTATAAAAGGATCTATAAAAGGGTCTATATAAGGGTCTATATAAGGGTCTATAAAAGGGTCTATAAAAGGGTCTATAAAAGGGTCTATAGGGTCTATATGAGGGTCTATAAAAGGGTCTATATAAGGGTCTATATAAGGGTCTATATAAGGGTTTATATAAGGGTCTATATGAGGGTCTATAAAAGGGTCTATATAAGGGTCTATATAAGGATCTATATAAGGGTCTATATAAGGGTCT
This sequence comes from Eurytemora carolleeae, assembly GCF_000591075.1. NCBI lineage: Eukaryota > Metazoa > Arthropoda > Copepoda > Calanoida > Temoridae > Eurytemora > Eurytemora carolleeae. The sequence goes on from NW_019396045.1 coordinate 60,515, forward strand.
ATAAAAGGGTCTATATAAGGGTCTATGTAAGGGTCTATATAAGGGTCTATATAAGGGTCTATATAAGGGTCTATAAAAGGGTCTATATAAGGGTCCATATAAGGGTCTATAAAAGGGTCTATATAAGGGTCTATGAAAGGGTCTATATAAGGGTCTATATAAGGGTCTATATAATTGTCTATAAAAGGGTCTGTATAAGGGTCTATATAAGGGTCTATAAAAGGGTTTATAAAAGGGTCTATAAAAAGGTCTATATAAGGGTCTATATAAGGGTCTATAAAAGGGTCTATAAAAGGGTCTATAAAAGGGTCTATATAAGGGTCTATATAAGGATCTATATAAGGGTCTATATAAAGGTCTATAAAAGGGTCTATATAAAAAGTTCTATAAAAGGGTCTATATAAGGGTCAATATAAGGGTCTATTTAAAGGTCTATAAAATGGTCTATATAAAAGGGTCTATAAAAGGGTCTATGAAAGGGTCTATGAAAGGGTCTATGAAAGGGTCTATATAAGAATCTATAAAGGGTCTATATAAGAGTCTATTAAAGGGTCTATAAAACAGTCTATAAAAGGGTCTATAAAACAGTCTGTTAAAGGGTCTATATAAGGGTCTTTAAAAGGATCTATGTAAGGGTCTATATAAAGGTCTATATAAGGGTCTATAAAAGGGTCTATAAAAGGGTCTATATAAGGGTCTATATAAGGGTCTATATAAAGGTCTACATAAAGGTCTATATAAGGGTCTATAAAAGTGTCTATAAAAGGGTCTATATAAAGGTCTATATAAGGGTCTATATAAGGGTCTATAAAAGGGTCTATAAAAGGGTCTATATAAAAAGTACTATAAAAGGGTCTATGTAAGGGTCAATATAAGGGTCTATTTAAAGGTCTATAAAATGGTCTATATAAAAGGGTATATAAAAGGGTCTATGAAAGGGTCTATATAAGAATCTATAAAAGGGTCTATAAAACAGTCTATAAAGGGGTCTATAAAACAGTCTATTAAAGGGTCTATATAAGGGTCTTTAAAAGGGTCTATATAAGGGTCTATAAAAGTTTTGAGATTTTATACAAAAAATATTGTTTTACCGTCATTTTAACTGCAATAAGATGCAAAAGTGCACATCTAGCCAATATTTTTCAGAACAAAGGAATTGAGTTTTTGCCACAAACTTAAATTTTCTAATCCTAAATCTTTGCAACCTGAGCTGAAAACTTTAGAATAAAATATCCTTAGAGAGTACCTCCCGTTTCTGTATATTAATCTTAAAGGTCGCATAAAATTTTAAATTTATCGACTTCATATACGCGACTCTGATTGGTTGAATTTTATACAATTTTCAGGATACAAGTACAAGATAAGGTTAGTCTCGAGATTAAAAAACAGAGAGAATCAAGCATTAATCTCGAAATCCACCATTCTAAAGTTTTCAGCTCAGATGGTACAAATTTTTGATATTTTAAAGAAAGACTATTTTATTTTACAAAATTCAAAGCTTGCAGTATCAAAGAACTACGACATCGTGTTGCACAGATATTGGGATAAAAAAATCTGAGTTTGTGGCAAAGACTCAGTTTCTTTGTGAGGGTCAAACCTCTTCATTTTCAATAGGTTGAACACATCAGTTTGATGATCATTATAGAATTATTAACATCTGCTTAATGCAGGCTGGAACCCTTGAAGATCCGCCAGATGATAACTTATACCTTGGTATAGTTTTGGCTGTGGTAGTTATAGTTACAGGTAAAACTGATCACAATATGAAGTTTCAAGTTTTGTGTTTTTCTTATTTATTCAATTCTAAACCATTTGGTCTTTTTCTAGGAGTATTTTCCTACTATCAAGAAAGCAAGTCATCTTCTATCATGGACTCATTTGCAAGTTTGGTTCCTCAGTATGCATTAGCGTACAGGTAGAAATTCAAACCATAGCTCTGCATGCTGGCATTAAGAATAATTTTTTTTTACTGTCAGAGATGGAGAAAAAGTAACTATTAAAGCTGACGAGCTGGTGGTTGGTGATATTGTTGAAATTAAATTTGGGGACAGGGTGCCTGCTGATATACGGGTTCTAGAAGCAAGGTCTTTTAAGGTAACAGAAAAAGCTGCTGCAATTTGCCTAGAGAATATTTCAACATTGAGTTTACGACCTTTTATCTAATTGAAATTGTTTATTAGGTTGACAATTCCTCCTTAACTGGTGAATCTGAACCACAGTTAAGAACTCCAGAATTCACAAATGAGAATCCCCTCGAAACCAAGAATCTGGCGTTTTTTTCAACCAATGCCATCGAGGGAACTTGCAAAGGCTGTGTTGTAAGTTGTGGAGATAAAACTGTAATGGGAAGAATTGCTGGGTTAGCGTCTGGACTAGAAAGCGGAGAAACTCCTATTGCAAAAGAAATTCACGACTTTATAAACATCATCACTAGTATTGCAGTCTTCCTTGGAGTTCTCTTCTTCATCATTGCCTTTTGCATTGGATATAATTGGCTTGATGCTGTCATATTTTTAATAGGAATAATTGTAGCAAATGTACCTGAAGGACTCCTCGCAACTGTGACAGTATGCTTGACATTGACTGCCAAAAGAATGGCAGCTAAAAATTGTTTAGTTAAAAATTTAGAGGCTGTTGAAACACTAGGATCTACATCTGTGATTTGTTCTGATAAAACTGGAACTCTAACACAGAACAGAATGACCGTAGCACACATGTGGTTTAACAATAATATTGTTGAAGCAGACACTTCAGAGGACCAGTCTGGTAAGAGCTTTGACAAAAAAAGCAAGGGTTGGCAATACCTTGAAAGAGTTGCAATGCTTTGCAACCGAGCAGAGTTCAAGAGTGGTCAGGATACTATCCCAATTCTTTCAAGGACAGCTGATGGAGATGCTTCTGAAACTGCCCTTCTAAAATGCACTGAGCTTTCTCATGGGAATGTCTTGGCATACAGAAATAAAAATGAAAAAGTTTGCGAGGTTCCATTTAACTCCACTAACAAGTTCCAAGTATCAATTCATGAGACAGATGATAATGATACAAGATATTTACTTGTTATGAAAGGGGCTCCTGAAAGAATTATTGATTGTTGTTCCACTATCCATATTGATGGACAAGATCTTGAAATGACTGAATACTGGAAAGAAGAATTTACAACTGCCTACATGAAGCTTGGAGGTATTGGAGAGAGAGTTTTAGGGTTTTGTGACTACCGTCTGGATTCCAACAAATATCCAAGAGGATTTCCTTTTAATGCTGATGAAATTAACTTTCCAATAAAGGATCTCAGGTTTGTTGGACTCATGTCTATGATAGATCCTCCAAGAGCAGCAGTTCCTGATGCAGTTTCTAAGTGCAGGGCTGCAGGTGTGAAGGTTATTATGGTTACAGGAGATCACCCTATTACAGCCAAAGCTATTGCCAAAACTGTTGGAATCATATCTGAAGGAACATATACTGTGGAAGATATTGCAGAGAAGCTGAAGATAGATGTATCTCTAGTAAATCCCAGAGATGCCAAGGCAGCAGTGATACATGGAGGCCAGCTAAAAGATATGGACTCCGATGCTCTTGATGATGTTCTCAGAAATCACAGTGAGATAGTATTTGCAAGGACATCACCTCAACAAAAACTTCTCATTGTTGAAGGCTGTCAGCGTCTAGGCGCTATTGTTGCAGTAACCGGAGATGGTGTCAATGATTCTCCAGCTCTAAAAAAGGCTGACATTGGAGTTGCCATGGGCATTTCTGGTTCAGATGTCTCCAAACAGGCAGCTGATATGATACTTTTGGATGACAACTTTGCATCTATTGTTACAGGAGTTGAGGAGGGTCGACTTATATTTGACAACCTAAAGAAATCAATAGTATACACACTGACTTCAAACATTCCTGAAATTGCTCCTTTCCTGCTTTTTATTCTGGCTGAAATTCCACTTGCGTTAGGAACTGTCACTATCCTTTGCATAGATTTAGGAACAGATATGTTTCCTGCAATATCAGTGGCTTATGAAGAAGCTGAATCCGACATCATGAAGAGAATGCCTAGAAATCCGTTCACAGAGAAACTTGTCAATGATAAACTTATCTCTACAGCATATGGAATGATTGGGATGATTGAGGCGGCAGCAGGGTTCTTCACTTATTTCGTAATTTTAGCAGGTATTACAAATTAGATTTCTCAATATATCAGGTAACTTCTCAATCATGGTCTCAATTCAGGGTTTCAAACAAGTTTTATAATGTCAAATAAACATTTTTAAAATTTTACACTCCTTAAAAAATACAATTCTATAAAATAAAAATTTGTTCACTTGAATGGAAATGCATGAGAATTTTAAAATTTACATTTCAGAAAATGGGTTCTGGCCTTTACGATTAATCGGTATTCGAAGAAATTGGGAAGCTAAATCTATAAATGATCTGGAAGACTCTTATGGCCAGGAGTGGACATATCGGTAAGAAAGCTGAAATCATTCATATGATATTCAGTTCATATCCCCTGAAATACTTTTAAAGGGACAGACCGGCTATGTAAGGTAGTTGAACTGAGTATGCAGTGTTGTGGAAAAATTCTTTAGGATTCATGTCAGATATATAAAACTTTTAGAAGATCTGTAAATCCTGAGTTTGAGCGCAAAGTCGACGTTTAAAATCGTACTTTTAGGGGAATACGTTTTCAGAAATGTTAAAAAATTCTACAGTAAAATAATCAGTTGTTTAGGAACAAGTTGAGAAAATAAAAATTAATCTCATCGAAAATAAGTATCTTGTTCAATATTAGTTTCTATTATCTCATTATTCTGGCTTCTCATTATTCACAAAGATTTTCGAAGATTTTCTAGAATTATTATTGAAAAGACGACATTTGAAGAATTTGAAGAAATCTGCTAATAAATTCAAAGAAAATTAGTAATTTAATATATTACTGAAAACGAAATAATCGATTTTAGCATTGATCTATTGACAAATTTCTTTTGAGAAATATGTTCCTAACTATCTTATTAGATTATTAGTGTCTATTTTCTCATTGTTCACAAAGATTTTCTGCAGATTTTCTGGAATTATTATTGAAAAGTTAATATTGAGAAATATGTTGCTAACCATTTAATTATTTTAATGTATAATTTTCACTTTATTTTCGTCGTCGTTATTTCTTAATTTAAAAAACCCGATTCTAAAAACGTCTCCAACCAAATTCATGATTTTGAACGTCGACTCTGCACTCAAACTCAGTAATTATACATCGTGGAAAAGTTTCAAATGTTTCTTTAAAAAATAATTTACCTTTAAAGATAATTATTTTCTTTTTTATCATAGTCCTTCCCTCAGTATCTATATATAAATTTGGCTTGTCTGTCTGTCTGTTTGTTTGTTTGTCTGTCTGTTTGTATCCAATAAACGTCAAAACGGCTGAACCGATCGGGCCCAAATTTTTTGTGGGACATCTAGGGACCCCAGGGAAGGTTTATGAAAAATCAAAATTTCAAATATTTGTCTCCATCAAAAGTCGATCGTCATTAAATTTTTAAAAATTTTGAAAATCCGCGAATTATTTTTGTTTTGTTTTACGATGTACACAAAGAGAACATGTTCACAACTAATTTAGAAGATGGGCGCGAAGCGCCCTCTAAGGCTAGAAAGAAGGGCGCGAAGCGCCTTGAATTTCTAGTATATATAAATTTGGCTTGTCTGTTTGTCTGTTTGTCTGTCTGTTTGTATCCAATAAACGTCAAAACGGCTGAACCGATCGGGCCCAAATTTTTTGTGGGACATCTAGGGACCCCAGGGAAGGTTTATGAATGATTGAAATTTTAAAAATTTGTGATTAAGAGGTTTTTAATTTTGTAAAAAAATTTAAATTTTTGAAAATCCGCGAATTTTTTTTAAAAATCCGCAAAACTTTTGTCATCTTTGTTTTGAAATGTAAACAATTCGAACATGTTCCTAATTTAAATAGAAGATGGGCGCGAAGCGCCCTAAAAGCCTAGAAAAAAGGGCGCGAAGCGCCTTGAATTTCTAGTATATAAAAATGCAATAGGAAAATAGAAATATGAAATAAAAGTTTTAAGCTACATTTTAATTAAAAAATAGCTATTTTTTTCAAAGTTATGTTTATTATAGGGAGAGAAAGATTCTTGAGTATACCTGCCACACTTCCTTCTTTGTAGCCATTGTTGTTGTCCAGTGGGCTGATCTCATAATTCATAAAACTAGAAGCATCTCAGTTTTTCAACAGGTGAGACAGCTTTTATGATTACGTATGAGAACCATCTAATAATTAATTTTCTATAAAGGAACATAATTTCGAAAGATCCTCCATTTAAAGAGTTCCAAACAAAACTCACCCTTTCAAAGATATTTTAATTTTTCGATTTCAAAAAATAGACTAGTTGTATCAATTCTCTATCAGGGCACTTTTAAAAAGAAAACACAATTGAAAATAATCTGATTGATTTTCTTTTTTACTTTTTTCTTCTTTTTTGCTGACACAAAGGTTTAAATATTAACGTTGAGTTATAAACAGACAAACAATGATGATTCAGGCGCGCAACCAGACTATTTGTTAGGAAATATTTGGCGCGACGCGCCAAAAAAATTTCCCTTCCCTAAAACATCTTTATTATACTCAAACAATAAAAAAATCTAACCGTACCAACCGGATATTCAGTAAGTCAACCCACTTTCCCTTTCCCAGGAATTCATGAATACTGTAAAAACTGTATTTTCCATGTATTTTTCACTAGTTTAGAGGATAATGGGGTTTCGTCGGGTTCAAAAATTATTAGGTTTGACCCAATGTTTCATTTACTCTCAGACAAATTACATAAACCCTTGGGCTGCCCCCTCGGGTTTTTTCATTGAATCCCTCGAGGGTTTAATTTTCCATTGATTCTAATTTGTCTGAGAGTAAATAACATTCCTTTATAAAACATTGTAAAATATATGCAAAATATTAAATATATTAAAAGGGCCGGGATTAAATGAAAATTGTTGCATACCAAAAAACAAGCTTTTTATAAAGTAATGAATATTCTGCAGTACAAGTCGGTCTTAGGTGCGCTATAGCTCATCCCGTCTGCGTTATGCGTTTATATTAGATTGACAATTGCATTACAAAAGCATTATAAATAAGCAAACAAATGTTAAAATAATACAAAAAAAAACATTTCTTTTTTATTTAGGGGATGAAAAATTGGATAATGAATGCTGCCCTGGTGTTTGAAACTCTGTTGGCAGCCTTCCTATCCTACTGTCCTGGGATGGATATAGGATTAAAGATGTACCCCTTGAAGATAAACTGGTGGATTCCTGCTATACCCTTCTCCGTCCTTATTTTTGTTTTCGACGAAGTAAGAAAATTGTGGATACGAAAAAATCCTGGTGGCTGGATGGAGGAGGAAACGTATTTTTAAACCTATTTTTATTCTATAATTTTTATTAAGTATTATTCATTATCATTCATCATTCATCATTCCATCCTTTCTCCCTCATTTGTTGAATATTTTTATATCATGAGTCTCATCCAATATTTCACAAAGGTTTTTTTAATTTAACCAATGTTCATCCCATTCTCTGAGTTTCTTTAGAAAAAGTCTAATTTATCAATGCAAAATGTCTTATCAACGTATTCAATGTATGTAATATGTATCATGTCATAAAATGAAAATAAAGAACAATGTCATTTGATGATATGAGTTAGGTTTACAGTATAAAACACTTCATGAAAAAGGATTAAGTTCTATCTTTGTATTTGTATCCATATTCTATCTATGTACTTGTAACATATTCTCTCTTCGCTTTATATCCATATTCTCTCTTCGCTTTGTATCCATATTCTATCTATGTACTTGTATCATATTCTCTCTTCGCTTTATATCCATATTCTCTCTTCGCTTTGTATCCATATTCTATCTATGTACTTGTATCATATTCTCTCTTCGCTTTTTATCCATATTCTCTCTTCGCTTTGTATCCATATCTCTCTTCGCTTTGTATCATATTCTCTCTTCGCTTTGTATCCATATTCTCTCTTCGCTTTGTATCCATATTCTCACTTCGCTTTGTATCCACATACTCTCTTCGCTTTGTATCCATATTCTCTCTTGTATCCATATTCTCACTTCGCTTTGTATCCACATACTCTCTTCGCTTTGTATCCATATTCTCTCTTCGCTTTATATCCATATTCTCTCTTCGCATTGTATCATATTCTCTCTTCGCTTTGTATACATATTCTCTCTTCGCTTTGTATCCATATTCTCTCTTCGCTTTATATCCATATTCTCTCTTCGCTTTGTATTCATATTCTCTTTTCGCTTTGTATCCATATTTTACCTTTGTATGTGTATCCATAATCTACCTATGTACTTGTATCCATATTCAATCTATGTATTTGTATCCATATTCTATCTTTGTATGTTTATACATATTCTATCTTTGTATTTGTATCCATATTCTCTCTTCGCTTTGTATCCATATGCTATCTTTGCATTTGTATCCATATTCTCTCTTTGTATTTATGTTCATATTCTACTTTTGTACTTGTATCCAAATTTTATCTTTGTATTTATATAAAAATTCCTTATTTATATTTTATCCATGATTCTATATTTGTATTTGTATCCATATTCTTTCTTTGTACTTGTATCCATATTCTATCGTTGTATTTGTATCCATATTTTATCTTTGTATGTGTATCTCTATTCTATTTTTGTACTTGTATCTATACTATATCTCTGTATGTGTATCCAAATTCTATCTTTGTATGTCTATCCATATTTTACCTTTGTATTTGTATCCATGTTCTATCTTTGTATGTGTATACATATGCTTTCTTTGTATTTGTATCCATATTCTATCTTTGTATTTGCATCCATATTCTATCTTTGTATGTGTATCAATATTTTACCTTTGCATTTGTATCCGTTTTCTACCTATGTACTTGTATCCATATTCTATCTTTGTACTTGTATCCATATTCTATCTTTGTATTTGTATCCATATTTTATCTTTGTACGTGTATTTCTATTCTATTTTTGTACTTGTATCCATATTATATCTCTGTATGTGTATCCATATTCTATCTTTGTATGTCTATCCATATTTGTATGTGTATCCATATTTTACCTTTATACTTGTATCCATATTCTATCTTTGTATTTGTATCCATATTCTGCCTTTGTATTGGTATCCATATTCTATCTAGGTATTTGCAACCAGATTCTATCTTTGTATTGTACCATATTCTGCCTTTGTATTGGTATCCATATTCTATCTAGGTATTTGCAACCAGATTCTATCTTTGTATTGTACCCATATTCTATCTTTGTATTGTATCCATATTCTATCTAGGTATTTGCAACCATATTCTATCTTTGTATTGTATCCATATTCTATCTTTGTATTGTATCCATATTCTATCTAGGTATTTGCAACCATATTCTATCTTTGTATTGTATCCATATTATATCTTTGTATTGTATCCATATTCTATCTAGGTATTTGCATCAATTACAGCCTGCAGTTAGTTAGGATAAATTATGTAAGGAAGATTTGTCTGATTAATAAATAAAGTAGTTTTTATTTAATTCAGTCTAAGATCATATTTTTTAGTTGGATAATTTAAATGATCCGTTTTAATAAAACTAAAAGATTAAATGATGGATTGTATGCAAGCATTTTATGGATAAATATCGATAAGTAATTAATATAAAGTTGAAAACCTGTTGTGAGTTTTATAAATTATTCAAAACCACTTTTCAGGGGGATTAAGGGAATTTTACCTATTTTGCCAACAAAACATCCAGAGCACAACTAGTGAAAACTGGTCGAGAGAATCCATGAATGAGAATAAAGGAATTAAGTCTTTGTCACAAACTACGATTTTCTAATCTCTATATCTTTGTAATCCAATGCCGTAGACCTTAGATATTTCAAACTATGAATTCTGTTAGATGAAAAAATTGAAGTTTGAAATATCAAAGGTTTACACCATCAGGTGGAAAAAATATAGGTATTAGAAAATCAGAGTTTGTTACAAAGATTCCATTTCTTTGAATTCCCCGAAAATGTAGTTGTACACATAATATATTTAATGATTTTGAGTTTAACATATCTTGTTCATAGTTAAAGGTTTCTGCTGTAGTATTCTTTAACGTTTAAAAAAAAAATTCTCAAAAAAACTTACTTGTGCAATCATAACATTCAGTGGTTGTGGCTGAAACAAAAAGATCTATTAGATTTAAAATGTTGGTCAATTTTCCAGTTTATAAAACTAATTAAGAAAACTATTTATTTTTTTCAATTTTTAACTTCACATTTTTATTAAAAAAAGAATTATACTAGACATAATGTTTCACGTCTATCATGACGATCCTCAGTAGCTACAATTCTTTGAACAACTACAATTCCAAGATTTTTTTTATATATATATATATATTTAGATTTATTACGGTAATGCAAGCTTTTCCATAAAAATTGTAATTTCGATGAAACTTACGGAAAACACAATGATATTCAGACCAGTCTACTGGATCAAATACACCATCAGCCTAATCAGAAAATCTATATCATAATAAAGCTCTACGCCGCGCCCCTGCATATACAATACATATATATAAATATATTAGCTACAGCTGGCCAAACAGCTAGACAAGTTGGCTGAATTTTTCGTTTGTACCAAAAACAATAAAAACGACCAAAACAATTTGGACCAAGTATTTATATGTATAAAGGATGACACCACAGGACCTGACCCTCCGGGTAAGGTTTATTATAGATGGTCGGAATTGCCTCTGAAAGGTTTTGATTTACCAAAAGGATGAAAATCAACCAATGAAAATCAACCAATGAAAATCAACCAATGAAAATCAACCAATGAAAATCAACCAATGAAAATCAACCAATGAAAATCAACCAATGAAAATCAACCAATGAAAATCAACCAATGAAAATCAACCAATTAAAATCAACCAATGAAAACCAACAAATGAAAATCAACCAATGACAATCAAACAATGAAAATCAAGGAACGAAAAAAGAAAATATCTAAAATGATGTTTTATTTGTTTTGTTTTATTTCACATAAGAACATGCGCTAAAATTTAACGTACTAAATACACGGTGTTTTAATCTTAGAGATTTAGAAGGAATTGATTCTTTGCAACAAATTCAAATGTTCTAATCCCTATATATAATATAATATATATATAATATAAAATATATAATATATATATAATCCCTATATTGTTGCAACCTTATGGTTCAAACTTTCTATATTTAAAACTTAGATTAGTTTATCTAACAGAATTCAAAGTTTAAAATATCTAAGGTCTACGACATTGTATTGCAAAGATAAAATTATTAGAAAATCAGATTTTGTGGCAAAGACTCTATTCCTACAGATACTATTTCATCTTTCAAAATTCTACTATTTGAAATATCAAAGGTCTGCGACATTGTGTTGAAAATATATAGTTTGGGACACGACCTCAGTTCCTTAAGATGGTTGCATATTTTAGATTTATAACTTCTTTTCTTCTGTATGTAAAGTTTCAGTTAGAAAATAAATTTACTTTAATTCAAGAGTCTATATATATATGTATATATATACATATACACATATAATACATGTATGTATAGGTGTATATATGTATGTATATATATACATACATCCTTACATACATATATATATATATATATATACACTTATGTACATACTTTGCTTGTTTCCGTCTGTTAATCTGTTTGTATCCGATTAACGTTAAAACCACTGAACCGATTGTCCACAAAGGAATTGAGCCTTTGCCACAAACTCGGATTTTTAAAACCCAATTTCTTTAAAACCAAATGTCATAGACCTAGATATTTCAAACTATGAATTCTGGTGGATCAAACAATGTAAGTTTGAAATAAGAAAGGTATGCATCATCTAGTTGTTGAGATATAGGTATTATAAAATTGGGATTTGTGGCAAAAACTCAATTCCTTTCGAGTGAGACCATCCTTGACCTCAGGTTCCAGAGGGAAGAGTTATGGATGCTCAAAGGAATTGAGTTTTTGCAACAAACATAAATTTTCTAATCCCTATATCTTTGAAACCTGATAGTGTAAACCTTTGATATTTCAAACTTAGACTATTTAATCTACTAGAATTAATAGTTTGAAATATCAAAGGTCTAGGAAAACGGGTTGCTAAGTTATAAGAATTAGAAAATCTGAGTTTGTGGCAAAAACTCAATTCCTTTATAAAAATTTAGATTTTTGTAAAAGTTTGAAAATGCGCTAAAAGATATTATCAAAATAATTTATATTTTTACATGCTGAAGGACCCGGCGTTGCCTGTAAAAAATATTTTTTTTTAAATTCGATTTTTTTAGCCTATAACACCCCCGGCCACCCATGAGTGTCCACGCAACATATATGTGAATGTATTGTTTTATTATATAGATAGATAGAGAAGATGCAGACAGATAGAGCCAACACTCAAGGTTAGATAAAAGATAGGCGCGAAGTGCTCTAAAAAGTTTTTATAAAAAGTCAGAGAAAAGATGACAACCATTCCACGTTATAAAGGTTTATTGAATTTTTTAAAACTATTTCTTTTAAAAGATCATTTTTTCCAAACCAGCTAATGGTAATAAAAACTATTTCTTTTAAAAGATCATTATTTCCAAACCAGCTAATGGTAATACAAAATATTTCTTTACTATAGTTTTAAACAAAATAAAATAAATAGAATTTTACCCAATGGAGCTTTATTAACTTTAAAATACAAATACAATGATAAAATTCATGGACTTAAATTAAATGTTTGCTTTGATCTAAATCTTTTTAATTTGAATAATAAAGTCAGTACTCTCTGTGTATTTCTTTTCATGATGATTCTGGGTTTATCGAAAGTAATGTTAAACCAAAAGAAGACGAAGATCAAGATACAGAAGAAGAGAAAAAGATTAATAAATCTAGTCAAGGAGAAAGCACTGAAAAAATTAATGATCCTGATATAGATAAAACCGTTTATTCGGAACATGTGTACAGGAAGAAGTTCATGTGGTCAGAAAGCTATGTTAACAGGGAATCAAGGAAGGATTCAGAACCCTTGGAGCCTATAGAACCAATGGATATTGGTAAAAGAAGTGTCCGACCGTTCTTTGGACAGATAGTCGAGAATCTTGGTCCTAGACTCAATTCTAATGAAAAGAAAAGCTGGAATCTCTGTTTCAAGGTCGAAAGAAAAGGTGAATCAGTTCAAGTTTGGTCATTTGGAACAGAGCAAGAGATTACAAATCTTAACGAAAAGATTAAAATCGATTCGTATATGGTGTTCTGGGGGAACTACACCGTAAGTCCTAAAACCTCAAACAACCTCAATCCTACTTCAGACTGGGTTATTAAAATTCCCGCAAAGCTTAACTGCTTAGATACAGTGACGCTTATAGTTTCAAAAACTCAACTTTCGGCTTCAGGAGTTTCTTCAATAGATCCTACCAAGGAAAAATTCTCCTCACAATTTGAACAGGCAAAGAAGATACCTGCGAAGAAACGTAGAGAAGAGCATTCCTATGAAGATAAAAAACGAATCAAGTTGGAAAAAACTCAAAAAAAGATGACTGAGTATTTTAAAGATGATACCGAACTTGACCTTCATTACGAATCTAGCGGAAGTTCAAGACCAGAACCACCTACATCTTCTCCTATTCCACTCAGATCGTCATCAAGATCCCCACCATCATCAACACCTTCACCGAGAATTTCTCCAACTTATTCAGGAGACACACTTCCAGTAAACTCTTTTGATGATTCTGAATAATACCTATTTAAAGCTTAGTTCGTTTTTTACTCTTAATTTTAAATGTAGTTTGGAAAATTTTTTTAAAAAGTTTCTTTAAAGGACATCCCCTTTAGAAGCAATAGTGTCCAATTCTTCAATTTACTCAAGTAACTTAACTTCATGTTTTTATAAAGCTTCATTTATTTACCTGCTTATATATTCAGGAAAGATCAATTCAAACCAATTAATATTGAATTAAGTTAAGGGTCGAAATAAAAAAATGATTTACAGTATACTTCTGTTTTATCTCATAGTAATTTAATTTCAGAAAACATGATTCATTTTATAGAGCTGATATATGCTTTTATATCGGTTACCAAGTACGGGATAAGTTTTGAGCAGAAAAGCGACTTGAAGCAGTTAGATTTAGAACTGAACGCTATTTTTGAAGAAATCACCGCTAAATATATAGATGGAGAACTAATCCGGGCTATATCATCAGGTAAAGAATTTGAAGAACACTGGAAAACTTTTTATTCTCAAATGGAAGACGACATTCAAACAATGGATTATGGAACAAGAATACGTAATTGTTTAGCTATTAAATCAATCCACACCAAGACTTTATTACTAAATTGTGAACAGCAAATTATTCATACATTTGAAGATCATATAGAGGACGTGAGTCAGACTCTAATAAAACGCATAAATAACTTCCAGTATATATATTTCTTATAACTTATTACTAGAGGGTTCNAAGGTATGTAAAACCATTAGATGAGGGCAAGGGACCAACAAGGTCTACATGTACATGTGCAAATCTTCTGAAGGGTACAGGAATCTTCTCAGGGCGAATGTGAACGTGGCGGAGGACTTTACCTCGTTGGCACTGCAGGCAGGACTTGCACCAGTCCCGGACGTCGTTGGCTAATCCTCTCCAGACAAACCTTGTAGAAATAAGACGTCTGGATGCTCGAACTCCAGGGTGTGATATTCCATGTAAGGCGGAAAAAATGTTAAGTCTTTTAGAAGATTGGACCAAGGGGCGGAGAACTTTCGTCTTTGCGTCACAGAGCAGCGAACCATCTTGTACTGGAACAGTTACGAGGCCAGGCATCGTCTTCCACAATCACTTAATTAAATGCCTCTATGCGTCAATGAAAAAATACGCAGAAAATGAACTAAGCGAAATAAAAAAATCTTTATCAGAAAAGAATTTTTTTAATATTTCAAATGAAAACCTTGGAGAAAGCATTATTGATAGCTTGAAATTAGGAAAAAAATACACTCCTAAAACAAGGTATAACATAAAATCTGAGATTGCAAACTTTAATATGGAAGTAGGAAAGATTCTCGAAAACTTTCTATTGCGAGAATTCAGTCTTAAAACAAAAATAAATTCTGGTAAAGTAGCTCAATGGTTTCAGAAAACAACTAATCATGTTAATTCAAAACCACTGTATGAATTTTTAACAGTAGCTGAAACTGCTTATAAAAAAGAGTTTAAATCTTTTAAAAATCAACTGTACTTAAATAAATCCAAATTAAACAATCTCCCAAACGAAACCTTTTATAGAAAAGCATTCGAAACCAATTCAAAGTTAATTATACTTGAAGGGGATAAAAATGTCGGGTATGTTTGTATGTATCTATCTGATTTACTGAAACAGTACGAAAAAATTAATATTCAACAGCACTTTGGAAAAACTACAATAGATGAAAAATGGTACATAGAAAGTATTATAAATTTCATTAAAAACGCTTTAAATAATTTACCAAATGAGCTCAGTGCTATAATTAAAAAGTCAGACTTTAACATTAAAATAGAAAAAACCCGAGATTGGGGTACTAAGACTCCAAACCAAAAATCCTAAAATTAAAGCAAATAAACCATTCAAATGTCGAAAAACTAACGTCAAGAGGAATAAAAAGTTCTATGAATGACCCAATAAAAGTGATTCAAAAAATATTAGATAAAATTTTTAGCCATTTGCTATTTTATATTGAACAAGAATTTCACAATAAGTTTTCAACATGGTCGCCTTCTGTAAATGGAATACAAGAAGCCATCAATAGAATTAAAAAATCTAAAGTTGGAAAATGGGGATCCTCCATAGAAATAGAAGGGGACTTCACTGATCTATATTCAAACTGTAAAAAAGAGTTACTAATTGAAAGTGTAACAACTGCAGCAAAATTTGCTAAACTTCATGAAAGCTCAGTCAAATATATAGCAATGTTAATAGAATGTATCATGAATCATTCCTATTTTAAACAGCCAACAGGAACATATAAAACTCTCAATGGGTTCTCCATGGGTGATTGTTCCGCAGCCAGGGGAAGTGAATTAATTCTAAGAATTTCTGAACTTAAAATTTTCAAAAAACTGCGAAATGGAAAAAACCTCACTAATATTACAAAATATCTCAGGTTTAGAGATGATGTCTCTATACATCTAACTGGGAGCTTCAAAGAAATGATGAATGCCATCAACACAATCTGTACTGGGTATCCCAGAGAGATCATCTTCGACATGGAAACCAAAATTATCCAAGGTAAATTCCTGAATATCAGAGTTATTAACTTTCCAAAATAGATCAACCCAAAGACATCAGTTTTGAGAAAACCAAATAATAAATATAATATAACTCCGCCAAAATCAAATGTTAGTTGGAAATTTAAAAAAATGGCGGGTGTCAGCTATTTTCACACAGCAAGAACACATTGTACTGATAAAAAAGAGTTACAAAACCAATTACAAATAGTTCGTTGTATACTTGAACTCAAAGGATTCTCAAAAAATCAAGTTAAATGCATGGAACTACACAAGAAAAAGGATAAACCTCATCAAAGTAAAAAATTCATATCAACAATTAAGTACAATGAGTGCTCAAATAGGCATGTACATATTAAAAATTTTGTTAGAAATATTCCAATAAACCTGGAAAAATACTACATGCCAATGGATATCCCGGACTCTAAACTGGAACAATTTGTTTTTACCATGAAAATGCGGAAAAAACAATAAGGTACAATAGGATCTTAAATTTTAACTTTTTACTTTAATTTCTATTTTATTTTTAATTTTATTTTTTTATTTTATTTTTATCATTATTTAATTTAAGCCATGGTTTTTACATTAAGAAATTAACATAGAGATGGTTAGTTTCACAGTGATTTGGGGGTGGCATATCCAAACATGAGCACTGGACCCACGAATTGATCCCGCTAGGAAAATAACTAGCGGTCTCACTGTAATGGAGCCAGTGCTCCCTTTTTTTAGAAAAGGCATTTTTCGCACTAAAAATTTGAAACTACCTAATTTTAAACTTGTTTTTATTCAGGCAAACCGTTGGATGCGCTTCTACCTTATCACTGGGCTACTATACAATTCAAATCACTGGACAGAATTTCTTATGTTTCAATTTTTTCTTAAACTCTATTATTTTAAATTTTTGTAACGTTTCATAACTAAGAAATCCTATTTGTACACTTGGTTTTTAACCACCAGAACTTAAGGATGATCATTTTTAGGTAATTTCTTCAAAGTTTGGTTTTAAAAGAGGTTATTTCTAATCATTTTAATGAAACATAATTTGCCAGCTACTTAATTCAAACAAAGAACTGGGAGTGAATGTATAGTAGTATCCCGTCTACTAGAGATGTCAACGTTTTGATTTTTCTAGATTTTAGCTTTCGTTACGATAGTGTTCATCAAAAGTATTAACGTTTGAAACGTTACGTTGCACATTTTGAAATTTTATGGTATAGAGTAACGTTACGTAATGAATTTTCTGCACTTGAATACCTTATACAACGTTAAGCTTTAGTAAATGTTATTGAAAAAAACAGTAAGCTCCGTTACGCTTTTGCATTTGATGTTTTAAAAACTTTCCCAACGTTGCGTAAAAGCTTATGTAATATAACCACAA
>NW_019396045.1:78283-97454 GCF_000591075.1 Eurytemora carolleeae
AAAACATTTCTTTACGTTATGGTCAAAAAAGTTGTAGATATTAGAAAAATAACGTTACATTTCCACAAAACGCTAACGTTGGGGGTATATTCCTCTAACGTTAACGTTTAACGTTAACGTTAGGTATGAGCTCCTATAACGTTAACGTTTAACGTTCACGTTATATAGAATATATCCAAACGTTACACATTATTGTAACGTAACGTACAAAAACATACATTTTACGTTACGTTACACTATCGTTGACATCTCTACCGTCTACGGACCTATGATGAAGAATATTTCTAAGGTCGATATATCCATTTAATATGGTAGTGTACTATACTTTTCATAAGTAATGTACTAATTATTTCAATTTTTCTTTCAGTGTCATATTTCTATACCTTACATGTTAATTTTGACTGGTGTTTCTTCAATATTTTAAGATCCTATATATATACGCATTGTAAATTCTCTATTTTTTCTTTACCTGACATGTCAGCATAACGAATGGAGTGGCAAACCAATCTCTATCAAAAACTTGTCCCTCCGGACAAATATAGGTCAGGTTAAACCCAACAGGAGGTGCAGGATCTTGATCTATAAATAATGATATTATTAGTATTGTTATTACAACAAATATAGGTCAGGTTAAATCCATCAGGAGGTGCAGGATCTTAATCTATAAATAATGATATCATTAGTATTGTTATTACAACAAATATAGGTCAGGTTAAACCCAACAGGAGGTGCAGGATCTTGATCTATAATAATATCATTAGTATTGTTATTACAACAAATATAGGTCAGGTTAAACCCAACAGGAGGTACAGGATCTTGATCTATAAATAATGATATCATTAGTATTGTTATTACAACAACATTAACTAAGAACATGAAAAAATAAAAGATGTTGTAGGCTGATATTGAATGAAAGGAATTTATTCCACATTTAGGAAAGGTGCAGGACTATAGTTTTTTGTGATTATTTTTTCATAAATCATATATGTTAAATTAGATTCATAATTGGATGCCAGAAACTATTTTAACGATCAAAGACAATTGTAATATTGTAATATAGGGGGTTTAAATTCCTTATAAATATGAATTAATTCACTACTTGTGAAAAAACAGGTAACATCATAACATCAGCTATGACTGGCAATTTTCAAGTAAATGACCAGATCTAAAGGTTTTAGCTAAGATCAGTTTAATGCATCTAATTTACTGTTTTTAACTGATTTATTGAAGTTCAAAGATTCTGGAATTTTATTTCTGGTTTTTAATCAATTGTTGGGTCAAAAATCCTTCATTTTTAAACATTGAGCAATTTATTAAAACTATGCAATCTCTTTCTCCGGTTTTACCTTTATCTCCAATTCCAATATAGTTGACAACAATATCACCAGTTACTCTGATCTCTGTAAGGTTATCTACTGGTACAGCATGTAGAACAGTCAGATAACTTGGTTCGTTGTTAATCTGTAGAATCCATCCATCTTGATCACAGCTGAGATTTAGAACAAAGGGTTCATCATAATCTATACTAGTTCCATCACCAGGCAATCCATCAATAGAGGATTTAGTTCCATTAACTACACTGTATCTTTCTATAACCTTATTCTTCAAGTTTAGGTTTATATGGATACCTTCATTGCTCATATTAGAAGCAACCAATAATGCCGGAACAGATCTTACTGTTTTAGGGATATTTCCAATTATCATCAGCTTGGTGTTTTTAGAACAAAAGCTTTCTCCTGGAAATGGTAGCTTGGCTGGAATATCAGGACTGTATAGACAGACACCTACAATAATAGAGGGCTATTTATTTATATCTCAGGAACATATGGTTCATAAGTTCTGCAGTAAATTCTGAATAAGTCTAAATCATATTACCTGAGTTAGGGAGAGGATTCTTAGGATCTGGTTTATAAACAAGTCCAGAACTTCGAGGAGGGGCAGGGATATCTTGGCATCGTGTAGCTTCAAACAGAAAATGGTTTTTTTACAATTAAATATACATAAGAACAACATTTTTTTTGTGTTGTGACCAAATACAGAGGTATATTAAATCAAAAGAGATTAAATGGAAATTTTATAACAAGTGCCAAAATAAAAAAAACAATATGTAACAATAATATTCAACAATAAAGATCAGAACTTATTTGATAAAACATTCAATCCGTAACACTTATGATAGAATAGAACTAACCCTGACAAGGATCTAGTTTCTGAGGAGTCCAAGTTTTATTCCAGTTACATTCTGCTATAGTAGAAGCCTCTAAGGCTCCACTTGAAGATTTAAACTTCCCAAATGGTCCACAAGTATACTGGATCCGAGTTTTGTATGAATATGACTGATTCCATTCCCAGGTTCCTGAAGAGGGGCGTGGTGGTGGTTCCGTACAATTTACATCTAGAATATTCAATGTTTGTTAACAAATTTCTTGGAAAATATTCAGGATTCTAGGGAACAAACTAAATAAAATAAACTAATGAATTCATTAGATGGTTTAGCTACATCACATAATGCATGATTATAATTCATCTTTAACTAATTTTTAATATTTCAAAAATGTAGGCTTTGTCACAATTTTCCCACCCTTGAATCCTGGTGCCATAAACTCCTTCCACTAAATTATTAAGCTCTTTTGGATTCCCAAATTCCAAACATGCAGTATTATTTAGTAATTCTGAAATGTTAATATAAAGTTAATTTAATGAACCCAATTTGCCCACCCTTGACTCCTGGAACCATGACTCTAAATTCTTCAGCTCTTTTGAAAACTGGATGCCCGAATTCAAAAGACAATATTATTTTGGTAATTCTGAAATGTTGATAAAAAGTTGATTCCAACATTTGATGAATCCAATAAATATTTATTTCACACATTGGATTACTTACTTGCTAAACATCTTGGCCAAACTTCAGGCACTTTCCAGGATCCATCTGGAAGACAAGTCAGATTCCACTGGAGCAAATCCCGATTCATCTCAAAGAATAAACCCTTGGTGCAATTGTAACCAACTCCAGCATTGAACTCAACAGGGTTTCCGTCCCACATAGAGGACATCCCACTTCCAGGAGGAGGCTGAAATATGTTTAGAGTGCAAAATTGATATCTTTACAGTAAAATGATTTTCTGATGTCATATCTTATGTATCATGAAGTTTGAATATGATTAATCAAAAATTTACCATTGGTGGATTTATGCATTGAACCCAAACACACTCCTCCAAGGTGTCTGTTGGTGTCCAGCTAGTATTCCAATTACAGGTCATCCATCTCTCATCATAGGTTTTTTTACTTTCCTTACTTAAAAATTTTCTGGCTACACCGCATTCATATCTAACAAATAAACATCAAGATTGTTAACAGTTTTTTTAATCTTTCATATAATTACCTAAGATTAGTTCCATATACTCTTCTATTTCTGTTTTCTTCAGAATCTCCAGCATTCAGAGTTGGAATGGAACCAACTGAGTTAGATTTAACTGGTATGTCACCACATACAACTAAATATTGATTTCTATTGATACTATTTCCAAGATACAGTTTATCATAGAGCTTATTATGTTGTCATGTTTTCATGTTTCTTTTTTAAAAAATTATCATGGTTTCAAATTCAAATTCACCTTGTTTAAACATTTTCAGATGAATTTCATCCTTCTGGTTAACATCATAAGTTGAACTATTGAGGTTTTTAACTTTCATTATTTCTTCCACAATAACTTCCTTCATTGTATCATATGATAAATTTTTCATTTGGCTTTCTGTTTTAATTGAATCCACAAGAGCTAGATGCATAAAAGCCAGAGAGCATAGTGAACCGTCAGTCTTACTTACCTCCCTTTAAAAGTTGAGCATTACTAAAAGTGTTTTTTGAAAAATCTAAGTACAGAAATATTAAAAAAAATATTAAATAACCTGTCACTTAAATCTTGTAAGGAGTGTTTACTATTGTCCAAATGCTTGCTAAGCTCGCTCACAAGAATAGTTTTCATATCTTCTTTAGTTACATCTATAAGATCTGCTGCAGTTCTCCATAAGTTCAACGTCAATGCTTTGAAGACACAATTTAGATCCAAAGCATCAATATCCCAATCCCTACATCGAACTAGAAAAACAGTTATTTTAAACTAGAAAGGGATACTACTAACTAAACACCTACCACAAACATAATTTAACATTAACTGATTCTTCTGTTTCTTGTCACAAGGTGGTTTCCAGGTTTGGATTGTTGTAACAACAGGGATTGTACAGTTATATTTAGAAATACAAGTTGTTCTAGAGGATTCAACAACCTATAACAAGAAATATCATAGAAATGTTTAAATTCCAATAAATTCTATATTACCTGTAGATTTACACAGTCTTCCTTCAGTGTTACTGAATCTTTATTTCCATCACAAAGAATGTTAGTGTCTTTAACTCTTCCATAATAACCTGAGGTTATATATATATTTAGAAAGGATGGACACTTAATGTTCACTTGAGACCCATCAGTATGACAAGATTCTTCCGCTTCCTTTGGAAATATAATTGGAGTATTTTCTACTGATCCCTCAAATGGTGGATTAGGTGGGGTTACACAAAGAGGACCTGAATAAATTGATGTTCAAAAATGTCTATTAAATGTTCTATTTATCATTACCTTTGGTACATTTGGGCCATTGATCATCTGTTGCAGGAGTATTAAAGAACCCACGGATTGTTTTAGGTTTTAATCCATCTTGGCATTGATATGAAATACTGACCTGGTATTGGTCGTCTTCAAATTGATATCCTTTTTCACAAACATATGTTATCTTATCCCCAAAATTAATGGGCTCTCCATCCCAATCAGTTACCCTCAAGTTTGTAAAAGTAGGTGGATTTGGAGGCTTTAGACACTGAACCCAGTCACAAGGGTCCAGAACATTGGTTGCAGTCCAGTTTCTATCCCAAAGACAAGTCATTCTATGGATATCATGGTGAACACCGCTTTTATCCAAAAATTGCCTAGCAGATCCACAGTAATACCTATACAGACAAAGTTAAAATTAATTTCTTAAAACATTGTCAAAAAACTTAAATAACTTACGTCAGATTCGCCATATAGTTTCTTGCAATCTCTGTATTATTTCTGTCTGATCTGAAAACTAGATTATGTGGAGTTCCTACCGGGTAATCCAACTTATTTATGAGGACTTTTCCATCATTTTCAGGTTCTAAGTATTCTGGATCAGTTGGAATATTTGGAGGAAGCCTTTCACATTCAATATCTAGTAAACATTTAAATGATTGGATCTAACTGAACATTAATCAATGAATACAAAAAAAATTCTTTTTGAGAAATCTACCTTCTAAACAAATAGGCCAGTTCTCTGTACTATTCAAAAAATCAAATGTTCCATTTTCTAGACATCTCATTGAAAAAGATGATTTGGATCGATCATACTGGAAAAACTGTGTGTGCTTGCCATTCTGCATTCTAGAACATCTGTATTCTTTATTTTTGTTTATTTCTGTCCAAGCTGAAGATGATTCCTCTAAAGATGTGTTTGAAGGTATTTGAAAAGGATCAACACAATGTGTTATAACACACTTCGGTAAAACAGACCAAGGAGTCCAAGTTTTGTTCCACATACATTCTGTTACAATGGAAAGACTGTTTCCCTTACCATCTCCATTGGTGTCAAACTGAGAACCCTTTACACATTGGTATGAAACTTTTGTGCCATAAGTTTCTTTGAATTCAATACCATTTATCCAAGTTCTAACTCCATTTTCAGTTGCATTTGGGGGTTGCCCACAATGTACAGTACTTAAGCATGTTGGCCAGTTTTGTCTCAAATTATCAAACTTGAAGGATCCATTGGACAAGCATAGCATTGAAAAGGATGTTAGTGATCTGTCTGATTCAAAAAATTTAGTATTTGTTCCATTTTGAAGTTTTCCCTTACATTGATACCATTTTAAGGTTTTAATAGGAACCCAACCAGTATTAACCTCTTCTAAATCTGAATCTCCAGGTATGGGGAATGGATCAACACAATGTGTTACAATACATTTAGGAAGAATAGGCCAAGGACTCCAGGCTTTCCTCCACTGACAATCAACTGTTACATTATCACTGTCACCAATTCCATCACCATTAGTGTCAAATTTAGAGCCATTTACACATTTATATAGAATACCAGTATTATAGGTATCATTTGGTTCAGTTCCATTAATCCAAATCTTAGAACCGTTTACTGGTACTAGAGGTGGAATTCCACAAGAAATGGTTGCTGAACATTGTGGCCATATCGTAGGATAAGAATAAGTTCCATCTGGGTTACATGTAGAATTGATAAATGAAATTGATTCTGATTTTAAGGTTGTGTTAGCTTCAAAAACCATGTCTGTTTGACAGTTGTAAGTCACATTATCCCCTACAGCTACCATATCATTACCCCAAGTAAAGTTAAAATTCAAGGTCTGCCCTGGTGTTATTGGTTCCAAGCAGTGAGTTATTTTACAAAGTGGAAGAACTGGCCAAGGGCCCCATTGTTTTTTCCATAGACATTCATTTACTATAGTTAAACTATCTCCAAATCCATCTTTGTTTGTGTCAAATTGAGATCCTCGTTTACAAGAATATTCTATCTTAGTTCCATAAACTGTAGAACTGTTTGTTCCTTGAGTCCATATTCTTGTTCCATTAAATGTGGCATTTGGTGGTGATTCACACTGTATTGTCATAGAACACTGTGGCCATATCACAGGATATTCATAGTTTCCACTTGGATTACATTTTATATGATAATAATTCAATGCCTCTGATTTATTATTAGTTTCACTTTCTATGGCCATATCAGACTGACAAAAGTATGTGTAATTATTCCCAACAGGAACCAATTCTTGATCCCAAGAATAGTTAAAATTCAGAGAAGAGTTTGGGGTTGCTGGCTCAAGGCAGTGAGTTACTTTGCAGGTTGGTAGCTTTTTTGACCATGACTTTTTCCAAAGACATTCTGTTGTCAGGAATGGGGTGTCTCCAAATCCATTTTCATCTGTGTCAAACTGAGATCCTGGTTTACAAGTGTAATTAATCTTAGATTCATAAACTGTATCCCCTTCAGAACCTTTAATCCAGACTCTTGTTCCATTAATGGGAGCTTCTTCTGGAGAATTACATTGAATTGTCATAGAGCACTGAGGCCATGTTAATGGATATTCATATTCACCACTTGAGTTGCATTTCATATGAACAAAGTTTAGTGCTTCTGATTTATTGTTAGTAGCACTTTCAATGGCCATATTAGATTGACAATAATATGTGTAATTATTTCCAACAGGAACCAATTCTTGATCCCAGGAATAATTAAAATTCAGAGAAGAGTTCGGAGTTGCTGGCTCAAGACAATGTGTGGCTATACAGGTTGGCAAGTTTTTTGACCAAGACTTTTTCCACAAGCATTCAGTTTCAACATATGGAGTATCTCCAGTTCCATCATTATTGTTGTCAAACTTGAAACCTGGTTTACAGGTGTAGTTAATCTTGGCTTCATACAAAGTATCACCTTCAGGTTTCTGAATCCAAACTCTGGTTCCATTAATTGGTATTTCTGGTGGAGATCCACAGGAAACTCTATCATAGCATTGTGGCCAAGGTGAGGGATATTCTAATTCTCCACTAAAGTTACATCTGACTTTGATAGAGTTATCTGCATCAGATCTTTTATCAACATTATCCTCAAGAGCATGATTACTGTTACAATTGTATGTAAAGTCAGAACCCATGTTTATGTATTGATTATCCCAGAAATATGTAAAGTTAAGACTCTGTTCTGGTATTATAGGGTTTTCACAAAAGTTTGGGACACATGAATAATCCCCAATATTCTCAGAGTATGTTTTATCACTTCTACATGTAAATGTTTTTATCGCAGATGTTGATGAAGAACCACTCTTTTTCAAATAATATCTTTTATCACTACACTCCCAACTGAAAACAATTTTTTGGGAGTCTAGTGTTTAAAAATTATTAATTAAAGAAAATGTTAACAAAAAAATGAAAAAAGGTATAGGTTGACATCCAATTGAATTAAATTCATCACTGCTAATTTTTTATGAAAATCAATAAACTATTTGTTTGAATCCCCAACGAGTGTTAAAGTTTTTAAATTTTTTAATTAATTACTTGATGTTATCTTGATATTCAACCACAGTATTACTTGAGACTATTCCATTTGGAACTGACAATGTTCCAGGGTCAGGGCAGACAATTTCTAAATATTAAAATCATATTTTTTAAGGATTTTATTTAACTTTACTTTATAAATTCTAGAAATTAAAATACATTTTCGTACTTTCACAAGTTGCTGGCAATGGGCTGTAGTCTAAAACCCATTGTCGAATTACGCTTCCAGAACTAGTACAGGTTGATTTGATCACATTTGTAAGTACTGGATCTAAAATAATAGATAATTATTATTATTCAATCATCAACTCAGGATCTGATTATGATGTTTGTTCAAAGCTAACCTTGACTAGTTGAGCTGGCAGGAATTGCAGTCTTGAACTCATATCCAGTATTACAAGTATAGGTTAGTACTTGACCAACTATATTTTTCCCATTACCCAGAGAATTAGTCAGTGTAGATAGTCCAGGTGTTGTGGGAATTGGAGAAGAACAGTATTCTAAAACAGTTAAACTCTTCTATTCCCGCCTGGAAACTGGAAGCTTAGTACCGTACAAAATACAATTAAAATATTTAATTAGTCATTTTAATTCCATCCCAGCTGCTCCAATTGACAAACAAAACAAGAAAGATTTCTGATTCTCTTCTTACTGTTTATGTGTGGAAACCTTTTGGTTAATATATAAATTAAGTGGAAATAATACCAGATTAACAATATTTAGATAAACGAAAAAAAGGCCTTAATAAAAGGGGTAATTGGGGTTACTTACCCCCCCCCCCTCTAATACTTGGGGTAATTACCCCCCCCCCCCTAGAATCTTGGGGACATGAACATCCCCGTTTAGAAACTTGATCTCCGATCTCCATGTCCATGATAACCATTAAGAGGAAAAATGCTTTAAAAATGTTGCCGTTCTCGCAGATAATATTACTAATCAACCTAAGAAAGTAACATTGATAAATCTTACGGAAAAATCAAGTATTTAATGCAGTAACGTACTTGCACTGTATGTCAATTTAGGAACAAAGCTCTTCAGGGGGGGGGGCAAAATATAATGTTAAAAGATCAAGATTTTTAAGAATTGAATTTTAAAAAGTAAGATATTTCTCTTTTCATATAGTGAAATTAACATATATCTATACTTTAGAAAAAAAAACGCTCTCACTCATCAGTTTTAAACTTAAGCTGGGTGATTGGATGAGAAAAACTAGCTCCAAAAGCTTTCTCTGTCATCTTTAAGGCCCTTAAAGATTAATTATAATTGGCACAGTAATTTTTGATGTAGAACCTATGTACCATTTTCATCCACTCCTCTTTCATGTCCTTAATCTAATATATATTTAATTTGCTTGTCTGTTTGTATCCCATAAACGTCACAATGGCCAGAGGCGCAATTAGTACTTTTGCTAGGGAGGGGCAAAATATTGTTTTGTAATGGTCTGGGGGGACTTGCCCCCCCCCCCCACCTTTAGAAATTCTTTTCAAAATAAAAGTACTTTTTTATTGGTTTGATTTCAAAGAAAAGGAAATTTTCAGTTGTTGCATGCAGATTTGGCTGTGTTCAATTCAAATCGTTTTTTTCTTGTGTTTTTAAAAATTTATACTTTCAACAACTATAAAATTAATGATATAAGTTAATCAGTTCTTTTCATGTGTGCGCGGAGCGCCAAAGAAAATTTGTTAAGTACCTTGTTTAATTACAGATATGATTACAAGGAATAATCATTTATATATTCTTAAAAAAAAACATCTCTAGATTTGGAACTGAGTTTTTGCCTGCAAACTCAAATATTCTAATCCCTAAATCTTTGCACCTATAAGTAGTGTAAACCCCAGGTAGAATATATGTGAAGCAAAAAACTTGTAAACATGATATTCTGTAAACTTGCAGTATGTTGTACATTACAAATGATTTAATGTTCCAAACTTAGGACAATGACATTATTCATTGAAACTGTGTTTTAATTGAATACCTAACATAATATGGACAGAGATAGATTAACTGCCTTACATCTATTCTCTTTAATCCAATTAATATGTACCATTAAACTTTAACTGTGCGATAAATACATAAATACTTAAAATTATGGTCTTAATCATGTGATATCAATAACATTGCTGGAATTGAATTACGTCAATTCCTGTTAACTTTGTAATTTTTGATATTGAATAAAGTTTGTTGATTGAGACTTAGCTTTAGAAGAATACTAAGCTTGGAACATAGCTTTGGTTCTATTTGAAACATACGAGCGTAGATCTTGCCTTGATAATTGGCAATTGAATTGAATATAGCTTGAAATATAGGTTGGGGCCTCATTGAATAAATGAAATAGCAGAAAAGCTAGTGGTGTATATATATTGATCATCATTTTTCATATTGGTGGATTTGCTATTTTAAAATGGACAACCTTTAGGGTACAAATTAAGGCAAAAGGTTAAAGGGAGCCTTTTATTTGAAAGAGTTTGTTAATTCCAGAAACTATTGAGAAACTGAAATGAAATCTAGCTAAAACTACTAAAACCCATAATTTGATATACATCATGGTTTGGGTTGTACATGGTCTAGGGGGTGGGGTAAAAAATCTAGGGGGGTTAAAAAAATAGCAATGTTAAAATTTACCCCCCTCCCAGAAAATATTTATTTACGCGCCTAAAAAAAAATAAATAAGATTCTATAATTTTACAAATGGGAATTAGGAATTGTGAAATTTAAAATAAAAGCAATTAAGTTTTAAAATCTGGTTTTTACTGATAAATTAATGGTTCAATTTGTTCTTAATTATTACCTATACAGTTATCTAAACTACTGGTATTGTCATCATATTCCCATAAAGTGGTAGAGGAGGAGGACCTATAGTTACATGTCACAGTTTTAGTTGTAGAAGCTGTAAATGTATTTCCACCAGAGCTTCTGAAGAATGCAAATCCGGTATTGCATGTTGCTGTAAACTGACTTCTAAAGAGTGTAGAAGTGAAATCAGAAGTCATTTCTTGACCAAGAGGTAGAGGTGAGGGACAGTTTTCAGCTAAAATTTATATTTTAATTAGTAGACCATATTTCATAATCTCAAGAGTTATTTCAGCTTTACAGTGTAATGTTTTTAAAAATAGATATATTAGTTATTTTTTAAACATTTTTTCGGATGTTAATATTTTTTTCTGATAATTAAAAGATCCAATTTCTCTGTACAAGAATGTTTCTTCAAAAATTTCTAACTGAACATGTTCACTTTAGGTTTAAAACTACGGAATGTTATTAGGACAATATGAAGTTCAATTGATTGATAATTAAGAAATAATTACTATCACAATCCCCCAAGCTGTTAGATCCATCATCATACTTCCAGTAATAACTGCTGCTTCCCTTGGTACAGGTTCCAACTTTAGTTTTGGAGGTAGTAAATGAACCTCCTGAACTTCTGAAGAATGCATACCCTGTATTACATGTGGCTGTAAAAATATTTCCCTCATCAGTTCTTGAAGAGGAGATATCTGAAGTCATTTGCCTTCCCAGATTTATGGAAGGAGAGCAGCCGGTTCCTGAAAACAGAAGTATGCTAAATTATGCGAGTAACTGTTTTGCAAAGATTTTACACCAAATATGATAAAAATGCTAATACACTGTATAAAAGCATTAAATCTGAAACTGCATTTCAACCTTAAGTTTTCTTTTACATATTTTTGTTGATTTTTTTATTCATTCATGAAATAAATTTTAAAGCTAATAAATAAAATATGAAATAATAGGTTTTAGTGGAAAGTTTTCGGGACTAAAGTTATCAAATCATTAAAACTAAACAAAAACATTATTTGTACTAGTTATGACTTTTTTTGATAGTTTTTGTTAGGATTGGATAAGGTAAACCAGAGTATCATACACCCAAATGTTATTTTAAAAAGTTCTTTGATAATTGATAAATTACAAAAAAAAATGTTTAAAATTAATGAAAGTGAATTAAAATGAAAAAAAATAATTACTATCACAATCCCCCAAGCTGTTAGATCCATCATCATACTTCCAGTAATAACTGCTGCTTCCCTTGGTACAGGTTCCAACTTTAGTAGGTAGTAAATGAACCTCCTGAACTTCTGAAGAATGCATACCCTGTATTACATGTGGCTGTAAAAATATTTCCCTCATCAGTTCTTGAAGAGGAGATATCTGAAGTCATTTGCCTTCCCAGATTTATTGAAGGAGAGCAGCCGTTTGCTAAATACAGAAGTAGATTTTTTTTACATTTTCTGTACTTGTCTATTTCTATGAGTCACCAACATTGTTTATTTCGAAACATGGTTTTCAAGTTTTCTACCATTCCATTGTATATTAAAACACCCTTGAACATTGGAATGTGTGGAAAAGCTAATTATGAAAAATAAGTACAAAGGCCATTAAATATTTATGGGACCTTTAATATTTTGGATCAAATCTATCAAAACTATATGAAAATAATTTAGTAATTCTAATAGAGGGATTGTTCATATATTTTAGGTGGTTGGAAGGTACCAAAACCTAAATTGTGAATTTTAGATATGGAATGTTTGGTTAAAGTGAGATAAGATTATATCGAAAAAGATATTTTACCAAAAAATATGAAGCCCAGGCAGAATGATTATACTACAATCAAACTTAGTACAAAGCGGGGAAAATCCACGAAAAATGTATGTCGATTAAAAAAAACAGACCACATATAAAATTATAAAATTAAAATTAGTTTCCAACCCGAATTTCTTTTACGTGTATAGGTGGGCATTAGCCAAAAGTACATGCTAAATTTTTTAAGAAAGAAAGTCTAGTTTGATTCTGATTAATATTCAAAGATCAGGAATGTTCCAGAATTTTGAAAATGTACAAAATTTTCAAAATTTAACTACGGTGAGTGCTACAATGCCAAAAAGAGTGTTTTTTTAGTGACTAATAAGAAAAGAAGTCTTCAACACATGATTTGAATTTGCATTGTAGCAACATTATCTATATATCAATTTAACTTGTCTGTGTGTCTGTTTGTTTGTTTGTCTGTTTGTTTGTATCCCATAAACGTCAAAACAGCTAAACCGATCTGGCAAAATTTTGCGTGGGACCTCACGTGGCCCCAGGGAAGGTTTATGGCCAATCAGACTTTAATATGTAATATGTTTATCTTAAATTATTTAATTTTGTACAATTTTGCAAAATGCGCGAAAAAATATTATGAACTCCGTAAATTAAAAAAAAACTTTTTATTCTATACAAAGAGAAGATGCAGATAAAGCCACAATTAAAAGTTGAAAAAGAAAATGGGCGCGAAGCGCCCTACAAGCCTAGTGTTTTATACTTTGCAAAAGATATCCTTCCATCAGAATTTATATAAACAGTATATTCATAAAACTGATTGATATGTATATGTTATGTAATGCAAAAATGTCCTCATAACAGTGTATAGTAGAAGTATTAAAGGAACTATAAACCTTCACAGTCCCCAACGTCATTTCCAGTAGTGCCATCATCGTATTGCCAATATTCACCAAAGCGCCAATTCATACAAGTAGCAGATTTAGAGGAATATTTTTTTGAAAATCGTACAAAGAAATACCCAGGGTGACATGTTGCTGTAAATGTTGCTCCTTCTTTTCTAGAATCCTGGTTCCAGTCCATATTACTTCCTTTAGATGGTTGTTTGCAATCTACATATAACATACAGTGGTAAGCGATTATATCAATTCAATGAAGACGACTTTCGATTTAAATTTTGATTTATATTAAGCTGTTAAACAGCATAAACATATAAGTAAAGAGAAGCTGTCAATTAAAAAAGCTTCTCAAAACTTATATAAAAAGTCGTCTTCATTGAGTGATATAATCGCCTATCACTGTAATAAATGAAAGGGATACAATTTTATGTGACATTTCTTTTAAAGTGCGGTACAGGATTTCCTACAAAACATGACATTTTTAAGACAACTTGAAGGTCGTCTTCGATCTTTAAAATAATTTTAACATTTATTAGTAAGCCAGATTTTAGAAGTAGAATTCTAAAGCTGGTATTCACAAAATACCCCTAGTCTTGGCATTTCAAAAATGTGGTCTGCCTTTTTGTGCTTTTAATAATATTACAGCCGAGACATGAATAATTTCCCTAAGATTTCGACAATTTTGGTTTTAACTTAAAAAACTAAAATCTGGACGAAATTTCCTAATTTCTCCAGTAAAATTGACAGAACAAAAATGCTAAATATCTATATATGTTTTATATCTGCATAGCATGATTATTGATTAGCAACACTACTCTTTAAACCTTTATTTCACCAACAATGAGAAAGGTATGTAATAAATATTGTGTAACACAATATCTGTAAACCTAAACTACGTTGTGCACTACTATCTATCTACTTTTGTAAACTTCTACGTAAAACCCATTATTCATTTCAACTGTGCTTCAAATAAATACATAGCATGAATAGCTTAATCATGTGATATACAACGACATACATCTTAATTGCGCCTATTTTAACTATGTAACATGAGTGTCTGAATCATATGATATAGATAACGACGTAGGAATTGTAATTACGTCTGTTAACTTTAACTTGTAACATATAAACCTCAAATACATTAGTTGATATAGAGACTCCGCTTTGATTACTACGAGAGAGTAATCATGTCCTTGTTCTAAATGAATGAGTTGAAGATTGTGCGCATTGGTTTGGCATTGATAATCGCATGCTTGTGTTCGTGTTGACATTTATAGCTGAGCTCGCCCATTTAGTGATTGTGTCCCTAAGGAAATATTGATAACTGATTGCGCCCATTGGTCTTGCATTGATCAACTACCTGCTTGTGTCCGTATAGACATTGATAGCTGATCGGGCCCATTGGTTTGGCGTTGATCGATTATGTGATTGTGTCCTTAAGACATTTATAGCTGATCATGCCTATTGGTTTGGTGTTGATTGATTATATGATTGTGTCCTTATAGAAATTGATAGCTGATCGAACCCATTGGTTTGGCGTTGATCGATTATGTGCTTGTGTCCTTATAGACATTGATAGCTGATCATGCCCATTGGTTTGCTTGTGTCCCTGGAGAGACATTAATAGCTAATCGCACCCATTGGTTTGGTGTTGATCGATTATGTGCTTGTGTCCGTGTAGACATTGATAGCTGATTGGGCCAATTGACTTGGCGTTGGTCCATTACGAGTTTGTGTCCTGGT
Source organism: Eurytemora carolleeae (assembly GCF_000591075.1). NCBI lineage: Eukaryota > Metazoa > Arthropoda > Copepoda > Calanoida > Temoridae > Eurytemora > Eurytemora carolleeae. Next base: position 93,624 of record NW_019396045.1, read on the forward strand.
TGACACTGATAGCTATTGAAAGCTAAGTGAAACCAAATTGTATCTGGATAGTTATGGGTTTGAGAACAATTTATGGAGTTGGTTATTAATTACAGTTATTTTTTGCATTTACGATGAATAAAAAAGGGTTACATCCTACTTTATTAAGTGATATTTTAAAATAAAATATAGCAGCTATAAAATTAATCCTTATTTCATATAAAAAAATAATTTCTTAGAACCTTAATTAACCTTTTTCTAACCCAATTTTTTCAGACCCATTTTTACTATAGCATTAGTTCGCAAATATCTTTCAAATACGGAAAATGATGTGTGGATTTTTGATAACGAAAATTTGGTGTCCACTGTTATGGTATCTAATAAATGGGAGACTAATAATTTGGGAAATAAATTCTTTGAAACCTAAATAATTGGAAATTCAAATTTTGGTAAAAAAAATTTTATTTACCAAACCTTCTTGCATCAAAAAATATCCAAATGTTACCTTTGCCCAAGGTTGGGGAGATTAGAATGGAAAAGTAGAAAATCCATGAGAATTTTAACATTTTCAAATTTTTTCCTTTTTTCTGAAGTTCAGTAAAGTAGTTACTATTTCTATGAATCTTATTTTTTCCAACGGAAAATGCCCATGCCTAAAAAAATCTGTGGGCGAGATAAAATATATTTTATTAGGTTCCTCATTTTATAAAATGAATTCTTTGGATTATTTAGGAATAAATTAACACTACTTTTTGCGGTAAATCCCCCGCCCTAGAATCAGAGCTAAACTAAACTAAACTAAACTAAACTAAACTAAACTAAACTAAACTAAACTAAACTAAACTAAACTAAACTAAACTAAACTAAACTAAACTAAACTAAACTAAACTAAACTAAACTAAACTAAACTAAACTAAACTAAACTAAACTAAGCTAAACTAAACTAAACTAAAATAAACTAAACTAAACTAAAATAAGCTAAACTAAACTAAACTAAACTAAACTAAACTAAACTAAACTAAACTAAATTAAACTAAACTAAACTAAACTAAACTAAACTAAACTAAAATAAACTAAACTAAAATAATCTAAACTAAGCTAAACTAAACTAAACTAAACTAAGCTAAACTAAACTAAATTAAACTAAACTAAACTAAACTAAACTAAACTAAATTAAACTAAACTAAACTAAACTAAGCTAAATTAAAACTAAGCTAAACTAAACTAAACTAAACTAAGCTTTAAACTAAACTAAACTAAACTAAACTAAACTAAACTAAACTAAACTAAACTAAACTACGTTTAAAGTACGTTTTAAACAATTCTTGTATGGTTAAATACAATTATTTTACAGTAGAATTATTCGTTTTAGTTTTTATCTTCGTGTTCTGCAGTACGAGAAGGGGTGGAACTTGGTCTAGAGACGTCACTTTCGTGACTGCCACTAATCACAGTTGTTAAAGTTTAAGTAAAAGACTAGATTCCAAACTTAGTGCAGAGGATCGATAATATTTTTGGTTCGGCTCCAAAAATCTGAGAAGATAAACACATAAAAAACTGTTACTCTTAAAGTGGATCATTTAGACCTCAATGATTTTTAAAATGTTTCAATAATGAAGTGCGACTTGTTTTTACTTTAGACTTTAAACATTTTGTAAATTTTTTGTTGAGCTACCTGAAGATTTTTGTGAGGGGCTACTTGCTTATTTTTGAGCGGCTACCTTTAAAATTTTTGTGAAGCTATAGCTGAAAGAGAAAAAACCTTGAATGTTAAAATAATGTATAAAATGCCCAAGACTAGTTCCAGTGAGTATGTTTGGTTGACATGACGATGTGATTGTTTATGAAAGGATGAAATTATAAAACAGCCTTTATTATATATATATATATATATATATAAACGCTTTCCAATACACATTTAACCAAGGAGAATAGAACATTTATTAGAGGGGAATTTACTAGAAAAAAGTGTAAAACGGCCATTATTTTTGCTGTACTGTTTTCATACTGTAGGTGTACTTCACATATCTATATAACCTTTTGAGCCCTGGAACATCATTTTAAAGAAAATCTAAAATTAATATTAAAAGAAAACCAAATTATGAAATAGGCTGGTTTCATAATTGATCAATGATCATTACTCATTGACTCTATGACTTTCACTTTACAAACGATGATTTTCCGTTTTAACTGTAAGTCAAATTATGTTTTTTATTCACCTAAATCATTTTATCAAGTTTATTTACCAGCTTTAAAAAATTCGAAATTGAAATGAATAGTCTAAGGAACATACTGTATTAATGTACTTTACTGCATATAATTTGTGAACATTTACATGATTTGAACACTTGTACACTTCAGGCTGAAAGGGACTGACAAAATTCATAACAAAGGATTGTCTAAATTCCTCTCTAATATATATTCTATTCTCTTTGCATTTAACTCACCCTAAACCTTTGCGCCAATTGAAGGATTCATAACTCTGATTGGATAATGAGATAGAAGAATAGATGTTACCGCCATACTATTTCTATTGGTTAAGGGGAATCGACAAAAAAAGTTGATTTACATCCTTCCTCTCGTAGTTTTTCATTAACCCTAGTTTTCAAAACAAAAACATGGATATCAACATTCATTCCTGAGATCAGACATAGCTTTTAATTTGACCGTTGTTAAACGGGCGTGCTATTTATAGAAAAAAAAACAATATTTAACTATGATAAGCCTTATCAGATTGATTCTAGTAAATATATATAATTTGACTTTTCCTAGTGTCATCAGTCCTCATTATAGTAATAAAAATAGAATATAAATACATAAATCATTCAAATAGAGTATTTGAATATATACGATCGAAACAAGACACATACAGGGTTACTAACAATGGAATAGACGTACTTAAAATAAGATTGCAGTACGGATAATAGTCTTGTACATTCATGGAATTCCTTTTCTGTGCAAATTTTACAAATGTTTTTTTTCTTTGCCAAATAAACTGATTTACCTTTAAACGAGTTTTTTAAATGCGGTCTATCAAATTAAACCAATACATCGACTCAAAGAAGTCCGTATAGTAAGATTTCGATTCTACTGGAGACCACCGGAGGGATTTTATTTTCACTGGAGGGGTTTCAAAAAATGCGTTTTACCAATTTAAAACTTTACGCAGGGTGATTAACATTCCACTGGAGGGATTCAGATGTCCTTCCTAGGGGTTTATAATTCCACTGGATGGATTCAGATATCTTTCCTAGGGGGTTATAATTTCACTGGAGGGATTCAGTTATCCTTCCTAAGGATTTATAATTCCACTGGAGGGATTCAGTTATCCTTCCTAGGGGTTTAAAAATCCACTGGAGGGATTCAGATATTCATCCATTGGGTTTATAATTTCAGATCTCTACAATGGAATTATAAACACATAGTAAAGATATTTTAATCCCTCCAGTGGAGTTATAAACCCCTCGAAGTATATCTGAATCCCTCCAGTGGAATTATAAACCACCTGGAAGGATATTTGAATCCCTCCAGTGGAATTATAAACCACCTGGAAGGATATCTGAATCCCTCCAGTGGAATCATAAACCACCTGGAAGGATATCTGAATCCCTCCAGTGGAATTATAAACCACATGGAAGGATATCTGAATCCCTCCAAAGGAATTATAAGCCACCTGGAAGGATATTTGAATCCCTACAGTGGAATTATAAACCACCTGGAAGGATATCTGAATCCCTACAGTGGAATTATAAAACAACTGGAAGGATATCTGAATCCCTCCAGTGGATTTATAAACCCCTATGAAGGATATCTGAATCCCTCCAGTGGAATTATAAACCCCCAGGAAGGATA